>NC_043971.1:20164630-20302130 GCF_902148855.1 Sphaeramia orbicularis
CCACTGGTATGTAATTCTTGACTATTGTATATTATTTTAATCACTATAATATATATTTCTATTTATTTTGTTCCTTTATGGCTGGTGCTCTATGCTTTCTATTATTTATACCTACAGTATGAAACTCCCAGGACAACAGTAGGTTTGTTGGTTTAGTAGAGTTATGGTGACCACACGTACATCTCTCAATCTCTGTATTAAGATACAATACAGATATATGGGACATATACAAAGAAGTAAAAACAGCTTCTATACACTGAAGAGATTTACTGTGACCTCCCTTTGCACTTAATATGTCTTTAACCCTTTTGTTCAGACAATATGAGAGTTATTGCATTTGTTTATCTGATGTTTTAAACCAAGTTTCATTCAACACGTTGGATGCTTCTAATTGTACTGCTTTTCGTCTTGACAAAACAAGGGTGACACTAGATAGTCACTTTTGCACAGTATTGAAAATATATTTAATATTTTGATGTTCTATTGTTGTAGCACTTTGTTTTTATTCCCCCTGAATGTTCTCTTTTATTTATTTAACATATTGCATTGTCTGTCTGTATGCCGTGCTTGAATAACTTGCCTTTCCTCATGGAAAGTTACTGGTATAAATTGTTTTGTGCCTTAAATATGGGGGATAAATGACAAAATATTAAGTATGTGTCATAGCAGTAGTAGATCCTAAAGAGGTAAAAGGTCAAATTTAGTGTCTAATTCACAGGTGTCGAACATTCGGCCCGGGGGCCAAATCTGGCCCGCCAGAGGGTCCAATCCGGCCCGTTGGATGAATTTGTTAAATGTAAAAAATTACACTTTAGATATTAACAATCAATGGTGTCAAAATCATTTTAATTCAGGTTCCACATACAGACACATACAGTCCAATTAGATTTCAAGTGGGTCAGACCAGTAAAACATTATCATAATAACCTATAAATAACGACAACTCCAAATTTTCTCTTTGTGTTTTTGGTTTAAAAAAGTAAAATTACATGAAAATGTTTACATTACCAAACTACAGTACACTTTTACAAAAAATGTGAATAACCTGAACAAATATGAAGAAACGGAAATGTCTTAAGAAAAGTAAATGGAATTTTACCAATATTCTGCCTGTTACTAAATGTTTTGTGCGATTGTAATGAACATGTGTAAATGACAAACTGATAAACCGAGGCATAATATTGTTAAAATTACATTTGTTTTTCTTAAAACAATTTAAGTTGTTCATATTATTTAGATTTTGAAGGAAATTTATTAGATGTAAACCTGATCATGATATAATTTTACTTTTTTCACTGTTATTATTTTACTGGTCCGGCCCACTTGAGGTCAAATTAGGCTGAATGTGGCCCCTGAACTAAAATGAGTTTGACACCCCTGGTCTAATTTATTAAAACTCCTTTGTCTTTATCATTGACTCTTTAATTCCCCATTCACAAGTGTTAGTATTTTTGTTTTTCCCTTAGTCATCTAAGCTCTGTAGTATTCACATGGTTCATCATTATTTACCCACACATCCTCATTCATTGTCATTGGTTCCGCCCATTATAATAGTGTCATCAGGGGACGCGCGTGCCGGCTGTGCGTGGACGGTTTGCACGTGAATCACCGTGATGGCCTGCAGCTCTGATGTCGTGAAAAAAGTCTTGAGGTTCAAACTTCAGCTCTCAGGCACAGACGAGGCTGCTACGGTACCGTTTTTTTTTTTTTTTAAATTATCTTTACGACCCTGCAACAAACAGTGCGCAGCTGAGTGAAAAGCGGCTGCGTGTTGGACGCGCATTTGTTTTTGCGGTGACGCACTTTGGCATTTTTCATCTAAATAATCTCATTTTCGCAATCATCAGTGGGATAGAGAGAGATTTATCAGCTTTCACCTCCTTAAATAACCGTCTAGTGTATAAAACAATGTGCGTTAAAGTGAAAACTACATGTTAAATCAGATATATTTGTGCTGATCCGTGCGTAACTGTGGATCCAACGGATATCCGACTGGCCAAAGTTATCTTTTTTTCCCTTTTACTCTGTTATTTTTATAACGTGTGGCTGATACAGAGCTGTTTCAGTCAATGACATGTGCGTTGCTGCCTCACACCACCTTGAACACTTTCTAGTGGCTGCCAGGCTGTAGAAATAGGAGGTGATTTGCTGCTAAAATTGGAAACTACTCCAGCTGTTCAACTTATGGTTACTGTCCGTCAACATTAGAGGTTGGGACTGTCTACAAGCTTCATTAAATCAGTTTTGATAGTAGGAGTAAATACAAAGTGTGTTAAGTCCAAGCCTTAAGATCAGCTTTACTAAAGGAGTTAAATGCTGAATTACATAGACATTTAATCTTATAGATAATGCTGTTTGAAACCAGTGGTAGCATTATCCATTTATAGTTCGCAGTAAAAGGAGCAGCAGTGGGTGTGTGGGGTTCCCATACATAGCTGCTGCTCTGAATGCACAATCAGCAACTGTGGGGATCTAAATAGGACTGCCATATTTGGTGTGTCAAATTTACTTTATTGCATTTTTTTTGTATTAACCCATAAAGACCCAGTGTTACTTTTGTGTCAGTTCCTGAATGAATTTTTCCTCTATATTTAATCTTTCTTTAGATATTTATCGCCATTTGTTATGACATTATCTTCTGTATTTTGTGTGTTGTCAGTGGACATCAGGTATTGTCCCATATTTAACTTTCTGATCATGTGGAAAACTAAAGAAAATGCGACTTTTTCAGCAAAATATACAATTAAGTGAACATAAACCAAGTGTGTCCATCCACTGTCATTGATCCAGCTCCATGGGTTTTACTGGTGAATCAATGTTGTAGAAGACGACGGTGTTTCCGCGTTCACTACGGAGCCTCTGAACATCCAAATGGGTCATATATCTGATGACCGAAAAGATGACAAACTGCATTTTACTCCAGTTATTTACATGGATTGTTAGGGTTAATGGTTCAGAAGTTATTGAACATTTTAGATCAGTATATGGTTTTGGTCGTCAGTGGCTATTTGGGTCTTTATGGGTTAATCAAGTAGTTAATCTAAATCATATTCACATTTTAATGACAGCTTAACATGCACTAAATCATTGGAGTTGACAGGGATTGATTGATTGATTGATTGATTGATTGATGTCTTTGTTGATTTCCTTCCAGGTTCTAAAAATCTTGCAGAAACTTAAAGATCTGGATATCACATTGGATATTCTTGCTGTAAGTTTCTAACAAAGGCAGATTTTTGTCTCTATATATTGTATAGAGAATTTGAAGGTAAATGTTAATATATATGGTTTTTTTTTTGTTTTTTTTTATTGCACTACTTAATGTAATATAGGAAACAGGAATTGGCAAAACTGTTAACTCATTGCGCAGACATGAACTGGCTGGAGAATTAGCCAAGTCGCTAGTAAGAGGTTGGAAAAAGCTGGTCCCTAAAGAATCCACAAGGTGTAGTAATTTTGAGATTGGCTTTACTTACTTTTATACTTAACTGTACAACACAATATTTGTTTGCACAGTTTGAAAACTGACTGTTTTTTTCATCTACGCAGCCACACAGAAGATGGGGATGTAACAGAAAATGTGTCTTTTAAAGACAAATTGGACAATCAAAACTCTCCAAGTAATAAGACTTTGGCAGCAGATGATATAAGTAATCACTGCTTACATGATGAGAGTCAGGATACTTCAGATGAGTTCCCAATGAAAAGGCAGAAAAGAAAAAAAGATTCAGTCAGTGACATATGTGAAAATGGTCAACAGGATAAAAACCAGAAGGAAAACCAACAAATCTGGGAGAATGACTTATTAAACAAAACAAACAAAATCCACGAGGATAAAAGGGATCATCTGAAGAAGAAGAAAAGTGATCGTCATCAAAAAACAAGAGATGATGATGATGATGATGTGATCAGAAGCAAAAAGTCAGAGGAGATATTTCAGAAATCTAAGCCCAACACCATGGAAAAACTGAAACGTTTTTCTGATCATGGAAACTTTGGTCCAGAGAAAGAGTTGGATAAGAAATTGAAATCTTCAAAACAATCCGGTGACAAATCCTCAAAAATATCAGAAAATGTTAAAGATGGCAGATCTTCAGGAATATCACAGGCTCAAAATAGAAAAAGGAAGAAATCTGATGCAGAGAAAGATGTCGGAATCAAATTCAAAGAGTCAGAAAACACAGGAAATTCAGCCACCAAAAACAAAGAAGCAAAAATCAAGCAAAAGGACAGGGAGAGTCACAGTGACCCTGAAGAACCGACCATGTCATTTGAATCTTACTTGAGCTATGACCTGAATTCATTGAAGAGGAAGGAAGGATCTGGAACTAAGAAACGTCTCAGAATAGTCAAGACTGTGGTGAAAGGAGAATCGGCAAAAGATCCAGAAGTGAAACCTGTCAAGTCCCAGATCATGTCTGTAAATGTTATCTCTCCAAAAAAGGTATATCTGATACTGATCACAAGAGTTTGGTTATTGGTGAAGACCAAAAAATGTACCGTGGATTAATGTTGTCCCTCACATTTAAGAGGTTTAAGGAGTCTGTAAAGGACCCGTTGAACCTGCCTGAAAATGAAAACCCACCCAGTGTTGAATACTTTGAAAGGAAAGGTACTGTATTTACAGCAAATACAGCTAGTTCACATTTCTTCTGTCATTATAATAAGACTTTTTTTGTTTTGAAGTTGAGAAGGAACCAGATTTTTGTGACGATTTTGAGGAATCTGCCATCTTCACTGGTCAACGACTTAACAAGAAGATGCAAGTCTATTCTGGTGCAAAGACAGTCTTCCTCCCAACCATGATGAGCCTTTACCAACAATGTATCCGCACGCTGCAGAACAATCTAAACTGTGAGTAAAATCTGTTTGTAAGGTTGTGTGTATTGGATTCATATTTAGGTGCAGGGATTTCTTCTCAGTGCTTCACGAAACTGGCGGAGTCCCATTTGAAATCCTCGAGCCAGTGTTGGAGAGGTGTACGCCGGAGCAGCTGCTACACATTGAAGAATGCAACCCAGTAAGAAAACTTTAACATGTATCCATAGTTGTCTTTTCACACCTGGCATTTATGATCAGATCATACTTGCCAGCTTCATATGCAAGCACACATGCATGTCTATAGCTACAACATACTTATTGTGCAAATTGTAACATGAACTGAAATTCCTCACAATGAAAAAGGTTTGGTGCATTCTTCTGGCAGCCCTGTCTTCAACCCAATTAAATATGACACTGTTGAGGTGCTGACTTTAACTTATAGGAAGAATAATTTACTACCCAGTGGGGGGAATCGTTGACCCAAAAATGTACATGCACTAAAATCTGCCATAAAATCATCATAGATGGAAAATTTCTTGCTTTTTTTTTTTCTGCTTTAATTTTTCAAACTGCTTCAGCTCTGCTCAAAACTACCAAAAGTTTAATCATTTTCAGAATTTTAACCCTTTAAATGTCAGTTTTAATACATGTCACTGTTGTTTTGTTTAATACATTGTGATTTTTTTATATAATGAATATTGCTTGTGATTAGAGTCATGGATATACCAGAAGTAGCAACAACATTGAATTTCATTGCATTAGTATTTTTTGTGTGAGATTAAAAAAAATGTTGTTTCAGTGCAAGTCAATGAGGCATTTTTTTGCCTGCACAGTATAAAATCTACTAATGTAATGACCAAAGTCCAAGACTGACATAACACAAGGCCACATCCCCTCATCATGATATTTAATATTTTGTGTTATTTTTTTTTTAATAAAACAAGTGGCATCAAGTATTCAAACTGACATTTAAAGAGTTAAAATCCTGAAAATTGAATTGAATTGAACGGAGATGAAGTGGTTTAAGAGATATATGCAGAAAAAAAGCATTAAAAAATTGTATGTATATGAAGATTTTATAGCAGATTTTGTACATCTTTGGCTTGAGGCTGCAAAAAGTATCTGCAATGTATAATAGACCTATAAGAGTAACTCACATTGGGGTAAAAAAAAGTGTCTAAAAAGAATCTCGCAGGCTGTAAGGTTACCCTAATGACCAAATTACAAAAGAAAAATGACCAAACTGTACAAAAATTGCCTGAGTGGTCCCAAGAGTTAATTAGATGGTTCTTAAATCTGTCATGGGCCACAGCATGCAGTCAAGTTCATAAGTATTTGGACAGACACAACTTTTAAAGGCTGAAGACGGTTTCAGTAAAGTATCTTCAGGTGGAAACTCAGTGTTTGGTGACGTCCATGGGTTCCAGGAGGAGTTTCATTAAGTATTATAAAAACACCTTGTATTTAGAATGTCTAGTGACTTTTGAGCCTCTGAAAATGGAGTTTAAAATGGTTGTAATTCCTAAATGGCTAATGCTGTATTTTTGTTAAACCCCGGGAATTAAGGCTGAAAGTCCACAGTTCAATCACATCTTTATTGCTTCATTTCACCTCCACTGTGGAGATGTACAGAGGTAATGTTACAATATTTATAGCACCATCCAAAAAGCCTGGATCCGGCCACTTGTGACTGGGCTGGAGTATGTGTTTATTTTTATTATTAGCTCTGTGTTTCTGTATCTTCTGCAGATCTATATTGGCGTGACTGACCACTTATGGGGAAAACACTGTCAGAGAGACTTTAAGGACTCCAAACTTCAGGAGTATGAGTCATGGAAGGAGATGTACATCAGACTGTCTGAGGAGAGAGAGAGGAAACTCCAACAACTGACAAAAAGCATCGTCTCAGCGCAGTCGATGAAACCCAAAGGTGTGCACTGAAAACCCAACTAATACTCATTAAATCATTCTAATACTAGTGACATGTATACAGTAAAGTCTGTCATGTAGTACAATGACATCATATTCCTTCTAAACAACATAAAAAACAAAAATGTTATTCAATGAGACATTTTTTTGTAATGAGAATTCTGCACTGCACAAAAACTACTAATGTAATGAAATCTGTGTTGTTAATCTTTGACATGTCTGAGACTCTGATGTAAAACAATGCCACATCTGTCACCTATGTATTATATGGAAAAGATCTCATATTTTGTTTTTTTTTTTTTAAATAAAACAGGTGGCATTATGTTTTCAAACTGGCATTTAAAGGGTTAAAATCCTGAAAAATGATTGAACATTTGGTAGTTTTGAGCAGAGATAAAGTGGTTTAAAAGATTTATGCAGAAAAAAGCAGGAGGAAAATGATATAGGATGATTTTATAGCAGTGGTTTCTGTGTGTACAAAAGTATAATAGACCTACAAGAGTAACTCAGTGAAAACAAGTGTCTAAAAAAGAAACATTCTCTTAGAATTTCATGCCAGAGGAGAGCCAAAGGTGTGCATTAAAACCTAACTGATTTTAATTAAAATCCAGTTCTATTCTGTTGCTACTTTATCATTATTATTATTGCTATTTTTTGTCACTTTAAACTTGTTTATATATATTTTTTTTATCTCTTTATTTTTCTATTGTATTAATGCATACTGTCTTGTGCTGCTGTAAACACTTAAATTTCCCCCTTGGGGCATCAATAAAGTTTATCTTTTCATATCTTATCTTATGTTAGTCATATATATAGTAAAGTCTATAATGAAGTTCAGTGAAATCTTATTCTTCAATTCAACATAACATAAAAATAAATATAGAAAAATAAATAAATAAATAAATAAATATATAATTTCTAAGCAACTCTGTAATGTTAAACTGAAAGAGGAAACTGCATTTTTTTTCATATTTATATTGTGCTAGAGAAAATACATTTCTGTCCTTTATGATGTTCTGTACTATGTGACTTTTTTTTGTTTGTGTTTTTTTTTGTAGGTCGGCAGGTGAAGATGGCATTTATTCACACTGTTGCCAAGCCACCAAGAGATGTGCGAATTCAGCAGGAAATTCATGGCACTGCTGTTCCGCAGCCTCATCAGCTCAGATGCAGGTGAGTTTTAGCTTCCTAAACATAGATGGATTTACGCGTTTTTTGTTTTTTTTTTCCCACCAGCTTGTGATTTGTTTATGAGTCGTGTATGGGAGTTGTTGTTGTTATTGAACATGCTTAGTACTTGCTGAAATGCTGAAATGCTAAAAAGCAGGATTTAGAGCAATGTGCTGGGTAAACTGGTTTTACTCTAGTTAGACGTAAGCTTGGGGCCTTTGTTGACTGTCCCTAATCTGTTGTGTAACATTTTTCAGAGGGGATGGGATTAAAGAGTTAACTGGAATGAAATGGATAGTTAAACAAATTGAGAGGTGTAGTGTTGTTTTCTATATATTTCCAGTGTGAAACTTCCGGACAGCAGATCCAGGCCAATGTCTGCTGAGCCCACCAGGTCCAGCAGCACCAGTCCAGGGACGAGCAATTCACAAGACCCCCGCAAAAAAACAAGTGAGCTTACAAAAGAGAATTGGAGATGGAATTTTGCTTATTCCCCGGCAGCAGCATAGTTGGAATGTGTTGTCTTGTCTTGTTCCGCAATTGTGTAAAAGACAAGTTTTCCAATTGATACAACTCGTTCAAATTTGTCCCATTCAAACTGATTTATTTATCTGAATGTTCTTCTTTCACTTAGGAGTTGCTCCAATGATGGCAAAGTCCTTAAAGGCATTTAAGAAACAGCTGGGACGCAGATAACTGTTCTCAGATGATCTTTATAACGTGGATGTGGGGAAAGTGCACATTTATTCATTACTTTTGGATGATGGTAGCCCTGTGTTCATATTGGTTTATTCGGTGTTCACAAACACATATAAAAGCAATCATGTTTTTTTCTCTCAAACTAAGTACTCATCACAATTAAACAGACAGTGAAAAAAGCACATTCAATCTGGTATTTTGTCTGGAAGCCTTTTGATGTAAATAAGATTGGTGGAGTGTGGCTCCCTCTAGAGGAAACGGATGGTTTTGTCTACATTCTCAAATTCCTTCAACAAAACAAAACAAAACCCCTAGTGCACAAAAACAGCTCATAGTGAAACTTGCAACAAATATTTAGTCATTGATATTCGGGGTACAGACTCTTATCAGTCTGTTTTTGAGCTAAATAATGAGAAGAGCTTAAATGCGTCAGTGTCTGCCACTTCCCAAGGACCGTTTATCTATATTTGTTTTGGAATAACTCAGAACAACTGCTTGAGATATTTGAAGGAAGACCCTGAACCTGCCTCCAATACCCTCTGTGGTGGCTTAAACTGTGTCTCATTCCCTTTGGATGTTTTAAATTACCAACAGTACTGCAAGGAAATACTCAGTATTTACTTGGCAAGACGCATGTGTTAATTCATATAAAACAGGCTGCAATTAAACAATTGCATTGCATCCTTATAATTAATTTAAAAACTGTTAATACACACAAGCTAGTGGTGAAAGGGGCTGTTTCATCGATGTTACAGAAGACCGGCTCCGACTGTGACCTCTGACCCCAAGGGGAGCAATAAAGTTAAATATAATATAAAACAGGAGAATATATTATCTATTAAATCCTGTTGCCACGTTAGTTCTTTGTAATATTTAGATGAAACTGAATTATGGTTCCTGTTTCTTTGGTTCATGTGACGAGTCAGTCATTCTAATTTACTTGTGTTTTTTAGCCACTATTTGAGGAAGGTTTTTTTTCTGCTATATAATTTCATTTCCTCTTGAAGTCCAGTATGTCTCATTATTGACTTTGAATAGTTATTTCTCCATTTCTTATTTAAATAGGTGACTATTACCAAAAGTGATGTTGAATTTGCAGTGGTTAAGATAGCATGGCTGCAAACGACAATAATGGACAACATAATGATTATAATGCAACTAATAATTTTTTTATTCTGATATACAGCTCAGGAAAAAGTTTAGAGACCACTGCAGTTTCCTCTGAAATCAGCATGTCTACATGTATAACAGCCGTTCCATTCCTGTGTCTGTTGAATTCCAACACAAGTACACCAAAACACCTGATCCATGTCTTATTTAAGAGGGAGAAGTACAAAAACCACTACTGTGGCCATCACTATCTTCTTGCAATAGGACTAGCTGGGTGGAAAAAACAGTGCTATTAGTACTGCAAAAGTAACTGGAATCCAAAAATAACTATTGAAAACTACTCAACTTCTGCCCTGACAATGTTCCCAAACTCTGAGGACTGGTTTTTCTATCAGGACAATGCTCCTAGGTCAATAAAGGTGTGGATGACGGACCACCAGATGAAGACCCTGTCATGTCCAGCCCAATCTGCAGACCTGAGCCCACTGAAAACTTCTGGAGGAAGATGGATGGTCACAGCCGTGGAACATTGCTGAGCTTCTTGAATTTCTCAGCCAGGAGCTGCATAAAGTCATCCAACAGCAATGGAAGAGAACCAATACATGTGAAAGCTGTCATTGAAAATCAGGGTTATTCCACCAAATACTGATGTGTGAACTTTTCCCAAGTTCCAACATTAGTATTGTGTTGTTTGGAAATGAATATGAACTGGTTTTCTTTGCATTATTTGAGGTCTGAAAACACTGCATCTTTTTATTTTGACCATGTGTTCTGCAAATACATGCTTTAAATAATATTTTTATTTTTATTTACTCAAACGCATACCTATAAATGGTAAAATCAGAGAAAGTGATAATTTTGCAGTGGTCTTATTTTTTTCAGAGCAGTATATATTTATATTTTGTATGATTTGATTTCAGTAAAAAATCGATTGTAGCCCCTTAATTTCTATCCATTGGTCTTGTAAGACACAGTATCCTTTTCAACCTCACATATCTGTATAAAATGAAGTATTCAAATAGTGTTGAAATTGCACCTGATATAGTTTATACTGAAAAAAAACTACAGGGTGTCCCGTAAGTCTCCATACATAGGAAAAATAAACGTTTCTTGACATAAACCATTTTTATTTATATAATATGCTCTATATGACTGCCATTTTGTCGGGAACACATTTCAATGTGTGTCCTCCACTGCTGAAGAACTATAAAGAAGAAATATAAAGAAATACATGTTAGAACCATATATGTATGGAATGTATTATGTCTCCTATGTATGGAGACTTATGGGACACCCTGTATATAGACCAGGGGTGGCCCGTGGGCCAAAACCAGACCACCAAGGAGTCCGATCCAAGCTGTGAGATGGATTTGTGGAATGCAAAATTTACACTGAAGATATAAACAATCAAAAATCTTTTTATTTCAGGGGCCACATACAGCCTTACTCGATCTCAAGTGGGTCGGACCAGTAAAATAACATGATAAACTATAAATATTGACAACTCCAACATTTTTCTTTTTGTTTTAGCATGAAAAAGGTAAAATTGCACATGTTTACATTTACAAATGATCCTTTCACAAAAAATGTGAATAACCTGAACAAATACAAAGAACCTGAAATGCCTTAAGAGAAGTTAGTGGAGTTGTAACAATATTATTCCTGTTGTTAAATGTTTTGTGCCTTTGTAGATCCACTGCAACCCATAAATTATAATGCACATGTATCATAATATTGTTAAAATTGCACTTAAGAAATTTCAGGTTGTTCACGTTCACATATTTTAAAGGATAGTTTGTAGATGGAAATATTTTCATGATGTAATTTTACTTTTTTTGCTGTTATTTTACCGGTCTGGTCCACATCAGATGATAATGGGCTGTATGCGGCCCCTGAACAAAAATTAGTTTTGACACCCCTGATAAAGACTATGAAATATTAGCACTTTTATCTTTTAATTGAATGTAACTAGTACGCATAGTTAAATGAGTAGACATTTCCATTTTCCACTACTCGATATTAACACTCCATTACAACCTTGAGGCAAATGCTGCACATGCACCAATATTTATAATGCATTTTATCTAAAATGGGCTGTTCTGCCCTTTTAATTACCAGCAAGTGTATTTTAATGCTCTTCTCACATTCTTCCATAGGTTTTTGGTTCAGTTACAGTGCCAGAATGAATTAAGTGGTTCTGAATTATTTAAAAGTCCTTTTTTTAAGCATAGATTGTTATTAGTAGATTCTTACTGTTATTATTAGTAGTGGTTTTTTGTATTTCACTTTTCCTATATTTCCTAGAGACATCAACTGTTAGCAATTCCTTGCATGCATTTATGTACTTGGTGAATAAATATTATTATCATTATTATCATTGTTATTATTATTATTATTATTATTATTATTATTATTATTATTATGTTACTACTAATAAAAATAAAGTGGATTCTGACTACTTTTATTCAACAGATTCTGATTATCTATTTATTATTACTCCCCGTAGGAACAATACTTTCTAATCTAATATTTTCCTTCATCTTATTGAGTCATTATTTACTTTTCATACATTAAAAAAATCTTACACTAGAGAGACAACTGCCAACAAAGAATTCTAATTATTATTATTATTATTATTAGTATATATATATATATATATATATATATATATATATATATATATATATATATATATATATATAATTTATTTAGTAACATCCTACAGACACATACATTTTTAATCAAATATTTTCTTTCATCTTCAGTCATTATTTACTTTTCTTGCATTTTTTTTTTAGACAACTGCCATCAAAGAATTCCTGGTCTGTATTTACACATAGTATTTATTTATTTGTTTTTATTTATTTATTTATTATTGACTAACCTTCCTACAGACCCATACATTTTCAGTTTAATCCTTGGTGGCACCTTTTTGTCCTTAAATCTCCATTTTACATCGCCTTCTTTCTAATATCTGAGTACTTACTGAGAACCATTGTGGAGGTGCCCTGGTTCCGGTGGGGGGTGGGGGGGGGGGCGCCGGTGCCCCTGTTCCCCGTCATGGCGCCCCTGTGCGGGACGGGACGGGACTATCCGCGGGAGGGACCGGAGGGAGGAGCAGCCGGGAACGATGACGTAGGATTGGAATGAGGGAGTGAATGTTCCGGGTCAGAAACTGGACGGGAGAGGAAATTAACTCCGGGAGGAGACGAAAAAAAAAACGGATAATGCTACACCTCCTGTACGATGAGATGTAGCCGGTGTTTTTTACGATAAAAAGAGGGGTTTAACAGCCAGGGTGGGCGACGCCACACGAGGAACCGAGTGGAGAGAAAAAAAAAAACAAAAACAGGTGCCTAAACTAACCAAAGTGACACCGCGACGGAGACTAAATCCATGTTCGTCGCGAGCTGACGGACGCTAGCTCGGTAACGGTCGGGTTTCGGTGTTTTTTTACTTCGGTGTGTGAGTTGTGTTTGACGGTGAATTTAACCCGGGACCGTCCCGCCGGAGCAATCTGTTGCATCCCCCTCCTCTCCGTTGTTTGTTTATTGCACGAGTACGAGATTTCTCGCCGCCTCCCCCGTGATGTTTCACTGTATCCCCCTGTGGCGGTGCAACCGTCATGTGGAGATGATCGATAAACGCCACTGCTCCCTGCTCTATGTGCCCGATGAGATTTACCGATACGGACGGAGTTTGGAGGAGCTGCTGCTGGATGCCAACCAACTCCGAGACTTGCCTAAGGTAAGAAGAAAGCAGCCACTTCCAACGTCAGGTTCACACAAGTGGAGCTTTAGGGTTTTTTGTTTTTTTTTTTTGTCACATGAAATGAGTCCCTGTTTAGTGAGTGGAGTGGATCTGACACGGAGCAGGCATCCCGTGAGAGTCTGGTGGGACCTGGGGACAGTCATTACGCAAGATCAGCAACACAGAAACCCTGCATAGGTGGAAATTTCCCTTCCTTCCCCCCCCCCCCTTTTTTTTTTTTTAAATACCTCACACAATAGTTCACAAATTCACCTCCACTCTGATCAGTCATCATGTGTGACTGTTCCTGAAGTCTCACTTTTGTGCAGGTGAGCTCAGGTTGGACTCACCTTGACCTTTTGTCCCTCAACACTGATGCCTCCAACATGAAAGTAGGTTTATACCCATTAATCACTGCAATATTTAGCTATTATCAGTAAAACTTGTCATACACCCCTAAAATTTTACCCAATCTCATTATATCCTCCTGAGACCCAGCAACGCATTTTTGTTCTCTGTAGGGGACAAGAGTTTGACTAGGGCTGTGTATTGGCAAGAATCTGGGGATACGATACAAATCACAATACTAGGATCACAATACGATATATTGCGATTAGGTATGTAACGATATGAAAATTTCATATCACGGTTATTATGACCAAAATTATCATGGTTATCATTATTTTGCGATGTTGAAATTGTGCTCAAAATGTTCAAAAAGTACTAATACACACACTGAAATAATTTAACCAAGTTGTATTTTGACAAATAGATAAATAGAATTAAATAATACCTGCAATGTACTTTCTGTTGCAGAAACATTCAAATATTAACATGTAAACAATCAAATATACAAATGTGCATTAAAGATGTCACCTTATGGACACTGTTTGACCATTTTCCAGATCAAGTTTGAGTTGTTTGAGTTTCTTTTTCAGAGATAGATAGATAGATAGATAGATAGATAGATAGATAGATAGATAGATAGATAGATAGATAGATAGATAGATAGCACCTGGAGTGCTGCTGCTTCTCCAGAAAATGAGCAGTACCATTAGTTTTCAAAGTGCGATAATCAAACACGGTTATCACAAAATTTACAATTTAAACGGTAATACTAACCATCAGGAATTTTACCGCAGTTTATCGTTATACCAGTAATTGTTACATCCCTAATTGCGATATATCATGATACTGTTAGAAAGGCAATTTTTTGTTTGCTTCTTTTTTAAAAATGATTATTTCCTGGAAGAATTGAATTACACCAGAAATATGTACAAAAATATGTACACATTTTATTTGATCACAACAGGATCTAATGCTATATCACAAAATATTCCTGTGTTTAAACTTAAATTATATTTTACAGAAATTACAGTTTAAGATCCTGTTCAAATGTTCATATTCTATTAGTTCATAACTAACATCCTAACATTGTTTTTGTGCGATCCCAAACACAGGAACTAATATCTGCCTCTCAGACAGTAAAAAGTGCTTTTAGGACGCTTCAAATAACCATTATTTAATAAAACAGTGTTAAATAATAATAAACAAGATATAAACAATAAAGAAAACCAAAAAAAAACAAAAAGGAACTTCTGCCATATCTGCATTTGAATAAATACCTAAAAAATATCGATACAGTACTTTTTTAATATCGATACAGTATTGTGAAATGAAATATCGCGATATATTGCAGAACCAAGTTTGACAGCTTTATTACCCAAAAAAGCTTTATTACAAAAAAAAAAAAAAGGCAAAGGACAGTCCATAAAAAATGTAAAAATGCATCTGAAAAAACCTGTTGCATTGTGCTGTTTCAAAAAAGGCAATTATTTCAAGTAAAAAAGCCAAAACTTGTACTTTCCTGGGTCTCAGAAGGATATTGTCATGAAAAATGAAGGTGCAAATGATTGTTTTGTTTATTGGTAACAAGAAAAAATTCTGGACAGTTTCAACATGTCATACCCTGGATGTGTTTTATCATCTTACTGAAACATCCATTTTTGATATCTGCGGAACACAAGGGAGCATGTAAGTTTTGTGAATGACAGTATTTCTTAATGCAGTGTATCAAATGCATCAAAGAACCTCTTTCCGTCACTGCATTTCAAGAGTCACTGAGTTCATGTCTGCATTGTTTGTGATGTCAACAGTACACCTAAAAATAAAAATGAAGAAAAACAAATTTGTAATTGTAGTTTTAAGGTGACGTACACATACAGAAAAACTACAAATTAGAACTTTGAGCACTAGCTAAATGGTTGGACGTGTCAAATAGTATGACTGGTTTACTGAGGAAGTGATGTGGCGTGTAGCAGACAAATGCACACAAACCAGTGATGAAAGATAAGCTCCTTTCAGCATGTGCATCAGTAATGTTGCCTCCCAGCTAGTCACTCATAACTGACCTCCACAACCTAGATGACTAGCTGTTCACTGATGCACCCACACACTGAATGATATTATGATTGAAGTGTTTCATCACTGCCACTCCATTATTGTCAGCCACCGTATGTGGGCTGGTGACGTGGGAGGACACAAGTCTGCATGGTGACCCTACTTCTCCAGATTAAGTGGGATACTAGTTGGGTTTATGTTGTGTGTCTCATGTGGCCTTAATGGTTCAAGATGTTCCGTTTTGAAACCGAAGACCCCAGGGCCTGACCTCTGCGTTTTTCTGATAATAGTCCAGACCTGATAGCATCAATGAAAACACGATGCTGTGGTTTCGTAGTATATTCCCTTTGACTTTTTCAGCCAAACCGGTTCTGTCGTAAGCATTCTCAGTTCCGCTATGGACCTTTTTTTTAAATTTATTTTTTTAACCTTTTAACCCTTTACAGGGCACTCATAGAAATACTCTGAAATTTGAATTTTCAACCTTAGTGTGCTATTGGAGGACATAACAAGACTTTATTATTTTTGTGAGATTTTTCAACATTTTTATTGTTTTATAGCAAATCAAGGTCAATGAAGTTACCATATTTGGTTCCTTACTTATAAGTGGCAAAAAACATATATTTTAGAACATTAGAACATCACTTTTAGAGCATTAGAACAACATAAATGCTAATACAGACACCTGTCAACTTACACATTATCCTTTTGAACATCATTTCTTACATTTGTACCATTACTTCACGGTACCTAACAAAGTAGTGACACTCGCTGTTCAAACAGAGGTGGACCTTGCAGACCCTGTAGATCACATTTGACCTTAGACTGTTGCCTCATTGTCCTCACTGTAACTGTTGCTGTCACTGCCTTGTAATGTATTCGGAAATTACAAAAAATAGTCACTTGCAGGATAAAGAGTTAAACTGCATCAGGCATTCTCACTGCAGTTTTCATTGGCAGAAGGGTATATTTGTTAATGTATTTGGTTTACAGCTGTTCTTTGTGAGGTGACCGAGGCTAAGACCACTTTAGCAACTGTTGCGTCCTCGTATAACTGAAGTCACACTGGGTCAAATGAAAGCTGATTAGAACAAAGTAGAGATGAGGGACTATTTTGTGCCCATTTCTTTTCTTTCACAGTAGGACTTTTAAGAAAATAGCCTCAGTTCTACTTCATTTATGGAGCACACAGTTATCTCAAAGCTCACAGGTAAAGATCTAGACCTAGATCTTAAAATATTATACAGTGAAGAAGTCTGACAAAACCTGCTTTACACATGAGATAGAACTGGTTTCAGGTATGAGTCCATCTGCCTGGACTGGTTTGGGTGAGTAAGAACGGGGAAAGAGAAAGAAAAAGTGTCGAGAAAGAACATCAAATAACGCTGACACTGGACAACACAGTCGTTCATGGCGCTTCAGGAGCATTTTTCCGGTGTATGAGATACCTGAGGAAAAAGCAGAAGCCACATTAGATTGACATGCAACTTTTTATTTATTTTTTTTATCAGCTCTACCTTTGTCTGTTTCCTGAATTGATACTGATTTAGCAAAGCACAGGAACAGGTATTCTGAAAACAAAGGCAGCATTATGCGTTTTGTTCTTGGCTCACTAATGACATTGTATGTGCTAGTGTTTTCTAATGAAGCCACAATGAATCATTGACCTGAATTGTAAAATGCAGACCCATAAAAACTGCAAACCAGCACAAACAGTGGACCTTGCACACCTGCCAAACCAGGTATAGACAAAATACCCTTCCATGCAAGAATAGATGAGCAGGTGTACTCTATTGTTTTGAGCTGCACACTCAGTTCAGAGATATTCTAAGCATGTCAGGGCAGTAGAATGGTGTATTATTTGCATGCTGACAAGAGAAACTGTTTATTGTGCCCTTTGGCATGTCACTAATGTCATCAATGCTTGCTGAGTGAGCCCAAGAAACATCTAACTGGATCAGCCTTAGTATCGGTGCAGTTCAGTGCTCGCTGTGCAGCCTCCTCACATTTGCCTCCGAGGTGGCTAACAGAATAGAGACTGACCGCTAATGTTATTACTGCATCGGCGATGTAACGCGACCTGAACAGAGTAACATATTTCAGGTTAATCATTTCAACCAGCAGGCAGATAAAAACATGCACAAGCCATTTTAACAGGCAAGGTGTGCTTTTACAGTAACAAGATGAGGCAAGTCCAATGAGAGCAGATAGTTTCAATAGTTTTACACTGAAATGTCTGCTGACCACGTTATGGAAACATTTAGAATCTAGAGTTTGTAAGCCTGATTTCTCTCGGCGTTTTTTTGTCGTTTGATTGTTTTATTTTTCGTATCTGTACTGAGGCGGTGGACTGAATCAAACAGTAACTCATGTCTCTATTTATTCTAAGTTTTCCTTATAGGGATCATACTTTGCTGAACCCACTTTTATTCATCTTTGGTACATTTATTTGTGTATTTGGACCCTAACAGTTCATAAAGTTTGAATTTGAACCCTCCAGATGCTGCAAAGCTATCTTTATATTCATTCTGGCAAAAATTGAGTGGATTTCTGCACATGTAAGGTCAAGACTTCCAACGAACACTTCTCTGAATACGCCATAAGTGTCTGTCAGCAGCAGCGGTTGTAGTCCATACTGAAAATATGTCCAAACATTGAGCCTACTACTTAAAATGTCCAGTTGTTGGTTGTATTAATGAACACATGTGGCTGAACAGGACAGAGCACACGGTCAACAACCTGGGGGGAGGGGGGGGGGGATGCCATGTGCATTTAAATGGCCAGCACTCTAAATGACCTTTCTTGTGTCATTACTCAAAAATAGGGTGTAAGATGGACCTGTGGAGTTTAATTAATGAAGAATTCAGACCCGAGCATAACATTTACAGTTTATGCAGACCACAGGGAAATGTTTGAAAATGCATAATTCCATTTAAAAAAGCAAAATATCACTCCTTTAACCCATAACATAAATCCAAACAACCACTGGCGACCAAAATCGTTTATCAATATAAAATGTTTAATAACTTCTGATCCATAAATCCTATCAATACAGGTAAATAATTGGTGTAAAATGCAGTTTGTCATATTTTTATGGTCATCAGATATGACCCATTTGGATGTCAGATGCTCCGTAGTTACCGTGGAAATACCATCATCTTCTACAACAGTGATTTACTAGTAAAACCCATGTAGATGGATCAATGACAGTGGAAGGACACACTTGGTTTATGTTCAGTTGATGCACTTTGTTGAAAAAGTCACATTTTCTTAATTTTTCTCTGTTTCTGATATTATGGCAATTAACTACAATATGAGCTTTTATGAACATCTACATGACCAATAAGTTAAACATGGGAAAATACCTGATTTTTATTGTAGAAACGCAAAGTACAGAGGATAATATTATAATAAATGGTGATAAATCAGTTAAGAAAGATTAAATAGAGAGAAAAATTCATTTTGGAACTGCCGCAAAGGTCACACTGGGTCTTTTATAGGTTAAGTGGCTGGGTTGTAAATTGTATTTGTTACTAGTTTATGAAGCTACTTTGAAATTGTGAGCTGGTAAAATATGCATGTAATATATATGTTTGCAGTGCAAGTATTTTCCATAGTTCACAGCTCTACTGAAATTAATACAGAGATGCTGTGTCTATTTTAATCACACTATGAATCTATTTAAATTTTGGATACAGCAAACCATTTACATTCATCTACTTGACTCAGAGGAAGCATTTTTATTGTATTTACTGACCAAACAATGAATAAAATAATCAGCAGGTGTTAAGGGATCTGCTATAACTCACACACGTTGGTGGAAAGGATGAAGACGAGAGGCAATATCCGGCCCCAAACAGGAAGCTACACACTTTATAACGTGTGTGAAGTGGTAACAAGAGTTAATGCTATGAGTCTCTGAGCAGGAAGCCGGTGGCTGGCCTGATGCACTGAGGTGAAACTATGGTGAAAAAGAGTAGTCATAAAGGTGGTAGAGCTGACGCTGAGCTGCTCAGTTTTGGTCAGGGTATCAGTTTTAAGTGCAGCCTGTGCATATGACCATCTAACCTACTCATACACTAACAGTGAAGCTTGAATTAGACCACACGAAGAATTTGACACTTTAACTCCCTTTATAGCTGAGGGTTTGGACTGCAGATCCCTCAACACTGACCTTTTGTTAATCTGTTTTTAAAAGGTTTTTTTAAAATCATTACATAGAAAAAAACAGTGTAGGGAACTTGGTATCAAACAAGTTTTATAAAATAATTCCTTAAAGTGGAGATTTTTTTTAGGTTTTTTTTTATTGCGCTATAATAACTGCTAGGAAAGAACTTATATTTTCTGTAGACTGAATAATGTATGAATACAGTCTGGGGACACAATCTGCAGCTCAGTAATCCATGCTGCATGCACCTTCCCCCTGCAGACGACAGCGAGACTGAAACTAAGCATTCAAACATTGACTCAGGAGTTAAGAAACTAGTTAATGTGTTCCGAACTCTGGTTGTTTTGGTTTTTGTGTCACTCATGGGTAACTTCTTGGGGCGTGGAGGCGAGTGACACCAACAGGAAGAACAGGTTTGTCGTCACTGTGCTAATGCAAGACTCACAAAGCTTTTTGCAAACTGGGGACTAGATAAATACATTATAATCAATTATGTGTTGCTGTTGTTGCTTCTGTAATTGTCCGAGCTATTATCACAAGCGCTTAATGGGATAACAGGCAGAAGAAAGCATGTGAATGAAACTACTTTTGTTCCTGATAGACAGGGCTGTACCTGTTTGCTTCCTGTTGTGGCTGCTGTGTCATAACATAAAGGAGTATCTGATTTTAGGTAAAACAAGTAGAAAGGAATAGAGAATATAGTTGTATAAACATCCCTAATGCTGATTTTTACTAACATGTTACAATTGTGCTTGCATTTCTGAAAAGGAACAAGTCCAGACAAGCAAAGACATCCTTGGTGACAAGAATCAACCAGCAAATCTTTAAGTTATGATGTAGAAAGTGAATTTAGCGGACAGAGACTGCACCCAGGACATATTTTGAACACAGGAAAGTGAAATTAAGGACGTTAAGGACAGGTTTGTTTGCTTGGCGAGATGCCGGATTAAGCTTGTTTGAACTGTCTTAAGACTTTGGAGTTGCATGTGCATTTTGTTGTAGGGTGGAGTTTGACTTTTGGACTCTTGGGCCTTATTTATCATGCACACATTATTAAAATATGACGTCTCTGGATATTGGTCAAGAGAAAATAACCAGCCTGATAACAAGGTCTTATTTTCAGCAGATGCAGTTTACATCTGGCTGACATTAGCAGGGATCTGATGCACTGTTGTTGTTTCAGCGTTATTAATATTGAAAGATATCCTGCCTATGATTACTCCTTTAATAACACTCTACCTCAGTTAAATAGGACATTGAAAAAACAGGACATTAATAGACAAGGAGAGTATAGTGTGGAATATTAATAGCAACTTCACAGATCAGGAATCCTTAAGGCTGGTTTTACGGTACTGTTATATTAGAGCTAATTTAGAAATAATGAGGGCATGGAGGGTGGTATGTGTGTGCACCAGACACTTTAACACAAACTTTGATTATATTAGACTGGTAAAGTTTTCAGCTCATCAGAGGCCTCTTAAAATCCTCCAGCCTGCAGGAAAAAAAACAGTTTACGCTTATGTGAGTATACAGCTCCAAGAAGACAGTAAAGGAATCCGAGGGAAATTCATGTTGTTTACAGTGAATTACACTGGTGGCATATTTGTCTTGACACAATGCACTGAGGATGCACAAAAGTAGGAGGCACAGCCTACATAATAGTATACACAGTATACAGAAACCAACCCTGCCACATAATTGACTTGTGCTTGGAATTGCCATGGTGTTGCAATTGGGCGTTTCTAATGCACATATGCAACAAGCGTTTAGCATGAAAACAAGTGTGTGTTTTTGGCCATGTTTTTCCATATGTGTTCATGATACTGAGCTGAAAGTATGTGTTGCAATAACTCAAGTCAATCAGAGAATATTAAAGGGGTCATATTTTGCTAAACCCACTTTTATTAATCTTTGGTACATTTATTTGTGTATTTGGACCTTAATAGTTCAAAAAGTTTGAATTTGAACCCTCCAGGTGCTGCAAAGCTATCTTTATATTCCTTTTGGCAAAAATCAAGTGGATTTCTCCAACCCGTTTTAATACCTGCTTAATTTGTTAAGTCTATAACTAGTTACATCATGACATAAGGTCAAGACTTCAGATGAACATTTCTCTGAATATGCCATATTTGTTTGTCAGCAGCAGCGGCTGTAGTCCATGCCTAAAACATGTCCAAACTTTGAGGTGATTAACTAAAATGTTCAGTTGTTGGTTGTATTAAGGAACACAAGTGGCTGAACGGGACAGAGCAGCACAGCCAACAACCTGGAGGAGGTGGGGTGTGAAGTGGCTCATGTACATTTAAAGGGCCAGTGCTGAAAATGACCTTTCTGGTGTCATTACTCAGAAATAGAGTTGAAGATGGACCTGTGGAGTTTAATTAATGAAGAATTCAGACCCAAGCATAGCATTTACAGTTTATGTAGACCACAGGGAAATGTTTTAAAATGCACAATTTCAATTTAAAAAAAGCAAAAAAATCACTCCTTTAAAAGAAAAGTGTATAGTTTTAGCATCTTTAGGAGTTGAATACTTGATTCAATGTGGCCTGCTTTGGCTGTAGTCGGTAAAATACAAAGGCTATAGGAGGTTATTTATGAGGCTGGCTAAGTCTTAGTCCTCATACTGGTTGCCTGCTTTACCATTAAAATTGCACAAGATTCTGTCTGCTCTTGTTAGGAGCATCAAGTATGTGCTTGTGATAATTGTCTGTGCCTTTTAAATGTAAAAGTTTGCCAGCCGGATCTTTCCTTCTCATAAATTTCCAGCAGAGACTAATCTTCGTGCTTTGAAGTTGCTACCTGTGACCGGAGCCAGTGTTTATATGAAGGCTGATAAACGCATTAACAAATTCATCAGCAGGGGTCTGTAGGAGAGCTTACACATGCTAATGCATTGTTATTTTGTCTATAAATACACCCAGTGTTAATACTTATTATAGTTTTAAAGGAAAAGTGTAAAAACTTGTGCACATCGTACTGTAGAATACTGCAGATCTCTTCAATGTACGTACATGTGAGTTTTAGTGACTTAATAAGACTTTCATCAGGAAACCCTAAAAGCTGAGCGAAATGTAAGTCAGTGAAACACTATTATCTGTGTAGCTGATCCTAGAGCAGAAATAAAATGCAGCGTATTTACGCTTCAATGGTTTGCATGTTATCACAGTAAAATATTTTTAGAAGAAGAATTGCAGAAGTTTTCTCTTTGGTACGCTATTATGTATTATTATTATTTGGTATCTCTATTATCTCATAACAGAGGTTCATATAATATATCAGGGTTGCAACTAATGGCTATCCAAAGCCAAATATATTCATTTCCCATCATATAGTTGTAAAGAAACCACAGAATAATCAAATTTAATTCACTGGGATCAGGAAAGTATGACTTCCTCTCTCAAAACACACCCAGAAGTATACAGTCTAATACAAAATCCTGAAATAAAAGCCAAATATGAAAATATTAACCTCACAGTCCTTCCTATTATTGTTTTTACTTATTTTGCTGATAAGACCTCTGCGTCCAAACTGATTTTGGGCAATGTTTTACTCAGTCTCCTGTTAGTTCTGTCTCTCCTGGCAAGGCGGGACAGTATCCACGTTCGTCTTTGTACTTTTCTGTGTGATGATCACATGTAATCCCGTCATGGCCTCACCCATCTTCCACCTGAGGGTAGTTCTGATCGGCCACAACAACTGAAAACACCCTTGTAATTGTGAAGAGCTGAAGTGCGGGGCCACAATTATTTCTAATCATTCTAGCAATGTGTGTGCTGCATCCTGTTAAAAACAAAAATCTAATTATAGTTTAATCACTTTATCATGTGCGCCTCCAAGCATAATAAAATGTTAAGTTTCTGTGTTAGTGCGTTTTACTGTTTTTGTTTGAATCAAGTGTCCAGTAAAGGAGTGTCAACAACTTTCTTTTTTGCAGTTTATAGTAATTAATAAATGTTTTGTTTCTCATTTCAGCCATTTTTTCAGCTGATAAAACTAAGGAAACTCGGCCTGAGTGACAATGAGATCCAGAGACTTCCACCAGAAATAGCCAACTTCATGCAACTCGTAGAACTGGATGTCTCTCGAAATGGTAAGATGACAAAACACTGATGCAACGCTCATAATGTTTGTTTCCATCTGTTATTGGAACAAAATGCTCCGTGCTGATGTTGGATTTTTAAAATATTTTTGCAGCACTTACAATAAAATGAATGTGCAAATCTTTTTTCTTCAGCTGTTGAGTGAGCAGACAGTATCTGCAGTACACTTCAGCAAGTAAATCAATCTGTTAGATTTGCCCAGCATTAGTGAAGCTATGACAAAATATGACCGCTTGAAAAACAAGATTGAAACCACGTAAAAGCTCTTTTTATACCAGTCAGCTTTGCTAGTGTTGAAGATGTCGACCCAAACATTTCCTTTAGACACACTACTGAGTTTCTTCCTCTAAAGATCATGCTGTTGAGAGTTGGGACTTAAGTGTGAATCCAAATTAAGGATGGTAAATAAGTTAAAAGAAAGCACAGACACAAGGCTTGTTTGTGTCAAGTCTGCAGTACTTTTCAACACTGTCTGTTAAATTCTTTTTTTGGAAATGTAATTCTGACAGTGGTGAGTGACTAATGTTACTGCCGCTTTATAAAAACCTTTATTTTGCATTCGGTTCCTATTTGTGAAAAGAACCTGAAAACTCATTTTGGTGATTTCTGATGCAAGGCGAACACATTTTACAGCTAAACAGATCCAGGAACCGATGTCATAACTTGTGTCTTTTCTCTTATCCAGATATTATGGAAATTCCAGAGAGTATTTCATACTGCAAAGCTCTTCAAGTGGCAGACTTCAGTGGAAATCCATTAACAAGGTAAGTTGTATATTCACTTTTGTTGCACATTGCTTTTGTTCAAAGCATCATATTCTGTGCTACGACATTAATCTTTCCTTAAATATTTGATGACCATGTTTTTCTCAACATTACTGAAACCAGCAATAAGTACACTTTTTTTTAAATCGAAATAATTTTTGCACAACACCTAAATAAACAGTTTTATTTGGACCAAAAAAAAGACTTAAAGGCACAGCTGGGTGCCATAAAAACAATGTGGCTGGGAATACAACTAATTTGCACCTCAGCAGGAGCAGAACCGCGGCACCCTGCCGTATATTGTTTAGATGACAACAATGAATAATAGTACAAAGACATGGTTGCTCAGTACTTTTAAACAAACACAAAACACATAAGCTTGTGTTCTACTCTGTCTCCACAGTAGTAACCTCATTTCATTCATTTTCACCAGTTCTGTTTTGGTAGCTTGATTATGAACAGTAAGATACAACTGTGGGTTAGTAGGTTAACGTTTTTAACTGTATATGGGGCTATTTAGAGTTGATTTGTAATATAATATGGATTGTTTATTGCTCTTGCAAAGTAAGCTTGCACCATTATATAACCATAAAAGGCTGTAAATTAAGATCTAATGTGTGCTTTTCTTTCTTTTTGCATTTTTATGCATTTTTTTAGTTTTACATATACCTTTTAATATGGAGAAAAAGGAAATAAATACAAATACACATCACAAAATAATCAGTAATATTTGTATTTTACCCGATAAACAAACAAGTTGATTGAAATATTCGCAACAGGCAATTTTAACCTCACCCTTTTCAGGTCTTTGAATATAGATGGATAATTTTTTAAAATGTTATTTAACTTTTATTTAACCAGGTTGGTCCCCTTGAGATGGGGGATCTCTTTTTCAAGGGAGACCTGGCCAAGACAGCAGCAATACAGTCACATCATTACAGTTTTACAATAATAAGCAACATCTAACATGTGCTGTGGAAATCCTGTGACGTATCAGGTTATTATTAGTACTTCGATTGTTACAGCTGAAAACCAGGTGGTGGTCTTATAATTTAAATAGGAAGTGAAGGGAGGAACTTATACTTGCATTAACAAGTTGTTTAATAAGTGTATTTGGGACTAAAAAACAGCAATACACTCTAATACCAATTAGAGTCAAAGGCTTTTCAGGTCATTGTAATTGAATAAGATCATTATCTTGCCCTTATTCTTTTGGGCAGAGAAGTGGGGCAGAAGCAGGAGAATGCACAGTCACTATATTACTGTTGTTGTGGAACAAATAAAATAGCGTCAAGTGGGATTAATTGGGCCGCCATGTTCCATTAATGTTCACTTACAAGTTAAACATTTGTGGGGATTGTTTTGGATAGAAGGGCTAAAGGACAAAGAGCAACAATGAACCTACACAGTCTGGATCAACTTATCAAGTTTATGACAACAGCGGTGGTAAATTCTTGCTTCATATAACTTTATTGACTCTCATTGGAAACAGAAAAATGTGCCTCTAATCACAACCCCTCCACTCTCACTGGCTGTGAAACATTAATCCAGTGTTCATTAGCAGTGTTAATGAAAAATATGTGTGTTAATGGAAATATTTTTTTGTTTTTAAAAGCATTCAACTGCTCCCTGTGCTCTTCTTGGCATCTCACATTGTGACCTCTTTTTCTCATATTTCACCAGATTACCTGAAAGCTTTCCAGAGCTAAGGAATCTCACATGCCTTTCCATCAATGATATTTCATTGCAAGTTCTTCCAGATAACATTGGAAAGTAAGTAGAATGCTCCGTTTCAGAATCTGCAATACAGTCAATTAATCTAATGAATTACATATTAACTGTTAAAATTAATATGTGTTTATAATCTGTGAAAAATAAACATCTGTTAGCAGGTAAAACTCAAACTGTATTGCTTTTGTTGATTGCTATGAGCTGAGATGGGAGTTACGGGTCAGAACCTTCACTTTTACCTTCTCATTTCCCAGTCTGAGCTTAATATTTTCCTCTGAAGTCTTCATCTCACCACTGACAAATACTAGTTATTTTTCCCTTGAACTAGAAGCATACCAGCCATATTACTTTTCACAGAGGTGCATCAGTCAGTGTCCTTTCCTTGGCTGCATTGTTTTAGTTCATAAAAAGCAAAAGAAGTTGCGAGACAGTATATAATCCACAGCAGCAAATGGGCATTTCTGCCAGCATTATTCCTATGAGGTCCTCTTGTTGACTTCGCGTGTAATTGCATTTAATAACAGAAATATGCGCTTTTAGGACAAATTGCTGCAAGGGAAGGTTTTTAGTCGAAGTTGGGAGTTTGAGGGAAGCAGAATTTAAGCTGTTATGAGGGGATTTAAAGGGTAGATATGAGGATAAAATTACTCCAGACATGAAATTCCTTCTAGAAATGTCGATAACATCCTGATATTTGACCGGCTTTCTCAGGAGCTCCTGTCTGCAACTTTCGGTTGTTTGTTTATCTAGCACTTTTTCTCTTGTGTTGGAAGCCAAAAATGATGCCAGTAAGAAAAGAAATCCTCCGTGAGGGCAAAGAAACTGCTACAAATGTTATCTAGTAGTATTTTTTAAAAGGTTACTAGCCTTTTAATATATATGGATAGCATATTTTAACCATTAGAGAAGTGCTGAAATAGTTGGAGCTATCTAAACAGAGATTTGTCTTGGCTTGCTACGCTGCCATAAACTAAGGATTATTGCTTAACCTCTCACAGATGATGCATTAATTGTAGATGATCCTTTTGTGTTTATATGTCAGACTGGAATAAGATTGAATTGAAGTAAATGTGATGCTATACTTCACATGAGGAGCATTTGGTACATGCAAGACTCAAATAAGCGGCATTAATTCATTATCTTAATATTACCGCTATTATGTCTTCGAATTTTTCTGTCAACAAGCTCATCTTAAGGTCAACAGATCACCTCACTCCCTCTCCCTCATGGTACGGCATGTGCCCCAACATATGTTCCATATCTGTCTTGCATAATGCAGGGAGGTAAGGCCCGCTGCCTGTCACAGAGGAAGCTAATGAAAACCATAACACCATTGGCTTTTCAGAAGTGGATAAGATTAATGTTCAAGGGTTAAATGACATCAGTGGTTTATCTCCAGAGATGGGAATTTTGGCTGATACAAAAAATGCTTTCGACAGAGACACTTGCAGTTAGGTGGTGGTTTTTATCATTTAGCTGGTGACCAAAGCCAGATTTGAGATCGGATGCGCTGCAGTTGGAAAGATTCTGCGTGTGTTTTTAATCTCCGTCTCCGTTATTTGATACTATGAATGAAAAACAGTCATTGAAGTTGGCACAGCTGAGGGCCATGAAGTGATTCTCTACTAAAGTTGTTATTTTTAACAAAAACTAAAGAAATAACAAACACTAAAACTGAAAAAACATTTTCTTTTACTGAAATATATAAAAACTATAATAAAAAAAACAAAAACAAAAAACAATAGCTAACTGAAACTGTATTATGTGTTTACAAAACTAACTAAAGCATATAAAAATAATGGATAAAATTCCCCTCGTTTTTGTCTTTGTCAATGTCGGATTGATATGAAATCGATTTATTTCGCTCAAGCAGTTTTAGCTGGCGGCACCATATGGCACTTCATGGTCCGTCACTTCTCGTCATTTGTCGTTTAGAGTTGGCTTCTCCTGTATGGCATTTATTTGAATACGACGGTGATGAAGATAAAAGATTTGAAAAAAACTAAACTAAAACTAAGCATTCATAAAAAAAAACAAAAACTAATAAAAACTAGCAAACCTGCTCTAAAAACTAAGTAAAACTAACTGAATTAGAGAAAAAAAAACGTCAAAACTTAATAAAGCTAAACTATAATGAAAAATCCAAAACTGTTATAACCTTGTTCTCTACTGGCTGAATAAAGAAAAACAAAAACGTGTTCTTCCAGATTAAGGTAATTCCTTGCATACATTTTGCACGCAGCAACATGTATATATTCACATCAAAATGGAAACAGCTACAGATTGTAATATTTGCTGGTGTGAAAATGCTGACAGGTGACTCCACTTTGCATCTTTAATGCTGCATCAAGCAGAAATATGTAGCGGTTCACTTAACTTGACACTGTTTTCAGTAGGTTTAAGTAGGTTGTTGTCATAAAATTTTCCATTTATTGGGTCCGTGTTGCAGTACTGAGGCTTACATAAATAGGTTTGCAAGAAGATAACACTGCACTTTGGTCTGCGATGGCCATTTGGCTCTTCATTTAAGTAGCGGCTGTAGTTGTTTATGCTGATGTGATTTTACAGCCTTGATAAGACCGACACACCTCCAAAATACTTCCTGTTCCCAGACATCTGATTACAAGGACGTGCATTACAAACATCCCTACTTTCCAGTATAATTTGTTTCCATTAAAACCCTTTGTTTTGGGAGAACTCAGAGCATCTTGAATAATATTTATCTGTCTTGTGGAAATGTGAGCAGGAGGTTGTGTATACCATGTATTACTTGAACCTGTCATGTGTTCACATCTTCTGAAATGTGTAATTATGTTTGCTATTTTGTCTCCGCAGCCTCTCCAATTTGGTATCGCTAGAACTCAGAGAAAATCTGCTGACATTCCTACCAGAGTAAGCATTCAGCCAGCTTCCCTCAAAGCGTCGCAGTGAATTTTGTCTTGTAGAAGGTTCTATTTTTTTCTTTCAGAGATGCTTTCTATTATTTTTCATTAAATCTTACTTATATTTGTCCTCCACAGGTCACTATCTCTGCTTCATCGACTTGAAGAACTTGACCTAGGCAATAATGAACTCTACAGCTTGGTGAGTGTGTTTACTCAGAGGAACGCCACATGCCGCTCACAAAATGAGCAGAATGAAACTTTTCCCTGTTTCCTTGGTCTTGTCGTGTCCAAGTAGATTAGCATCCCTCGAGAACAGCTTTCACCTCTTATCACGCAGACGGGAGGGTGACCATCTGCTTTGAGATTTGGTTTTAAATTGTAAGCTTATGTGAACAGAGGGTGAATGATTTACTGACACATCAGCCAAAGTCGGGCAGCAGTCAAAGTGTTTTTTTTTTTTGTGTTTTACTACTATTTTTCCTGTTGAAAGGAGTGTTTTTCCTCATTCAAACCAAGCGTGAAATAATAGATGATGTTGTTGTACAGTACACATGTTGTAAACCCCTTTTAGGTGAATATAAAATGTAAGGTCGTGACACCAAATGTAGGGTCAAAAAACACAAAATGTAAATGTGTACAGAGGAAATCAAGTAATCATTCAAGGACAGGGGCTGAATACATGAAATGCAAAAGGGTAAAAAGCAAATACTGCAAAAATGCACTTAAGGTTAAATTGTGAAAAACCTGAGTTTGACCTCATCATACCTTGGTATATGTTGTGTTATGCTGGCATGCTCAGACACATCAAAAGCACCTATGATAGATACCCTTTTTGAGACGGTCAGGTCATACATTTTGAGGAATAAAGTATGAATGGGTAAGATTTATTCATTTCAGCTGAACTTTAGTGCTATAACTCTGCCCAGACTTTAAATCTGAATATAACAATACACTGTATTTGTCAGAGCTAAGTCTCTTACTTATAATGTTCTGTTTTGTGTCCTCTGTTTCCCTTCTATTTTCCTGTGTCTCACTCTTTAAATTCCTACATTTCTTCCTCCCACTTAGCCGGAGACAATAGGCTGTCTTGTCAGCCTCAAAGACTTGTGGCTTGATGGAAACCAGTTGGTTGAAATACCTGCAGTAAGTAAGATTATTGATTGTCTTTCACATTCTGTTCATTGTCGTTCAGTACAAAACCTATGCATACAATTAGTATAAAAGCATTTCAGTGATTTGACGGACAGCCTGGCTACAGAAAACTCTTTAATGCATTATACTAGTCTGAACGGCTATCTTATACAGTTTTTTTTCTGCCATAATGTTATAAGTTGCATTATACTAACATTAAATCCATGGTTTGAACCTCAGGAAATGGGCAGTATGAAAAGCATGTTGTGTCTGGATGTATCTGAAAACAAACTGGAGCGACTTCCAGAAGAATTAGGAAACCTGACGTCTCTCACCGACCTGCTGGTGTCTCAGAACCTAATCGATGCTCTACCAGAAAGCATTGGTAAGAATGCCATCTCTCCAGGCTGTTTACTCGTACCTTCTAAAAGAGTGGGTGTACGCATCTGCCACAAATTCTACGTTTAACAATGAGGATGAAAAGCAGCAGTTTGCATATTCTTAAACAGCAAATACCTCTTGGTTTTCCCTACTATTGTAAGAGGCATAGCAGCAGGAAAATTCTCTATCAGGGAAAAACAGTCATCATCTTAGCCTCAATATAATATGTTTTCATCTATTTTATCTATTCATCGGATATTTGCAACACACATGCAAGCATAAAACCAACAAATAGCATTAAATAAAGATAATAAGAGTTGGGTTATTGCCAGTACATTGCTGAATATGTTATATATTATGTGATTGAATTGCTTAGTAATAATTAAGTTGTTATATGTTAGCTATAGCAATCCAGAATCCACACTGTATTTAAAAGTGAAAAGACAGTTCATGCATTTTATGTGTATGTATGTATGTATGAAATGTAGGTTCAGAATTTTGCACAGTTTCTACTCAAATAACAACAAAAAAAGCCCCCCACAAGCCTAAGGGAAACCCTGTGTTCATTATCTAGATATCATTATTAGAATAAAGGTACTTACGATTATTGTGTTTCTTTCTGTTTCTCTGCAGGAAAACTACGGAAGCTTTCAATATTGAAAGCTGATCAGAATAGACTAACTTACCTTCCAGAAAGCATTGGAAATTGTGAAAGTCTTACTGAACTTGTGTTCACAGAGAACCAGCTACAGGTGGGTTCGCAGCTCAGTGTCCTTAAATATTTGAAGCAGTTCTTGGAGGACGTTTCTTAGACCCTTATTTTTAATTTTGCAGAATTTGACTTAATGTGCAGATTATTAAACCGCTTTTTAAGTCGGTATTGATCATAGATTTCTATTGTTGGATTAGTTTCACACTCATGATAAAAATGGCATTCTTGACCTGCTTCCTTGTTTGAAAATGCAAATATGCACCTATATTTGATTAATAGTATAATGGAGGGAACAACATTTTGGTACTTTTTAACAGTTGTTTTTGATTTATTTGCTATTTCAGAGTTTGCCTAGAAGTATTGGGAAATTAAAGCGACTTTCCAACTTCAACTGTGACAGAAACCAGCTAATGTCATTACCTAAGGAGGTACAGTTTTCATCATTTCATCACTGTTTATATGTGCTTCAAGCCAACTGGGAGTGTTAATGAAGGCGTTATATTCAGTAAAAACTGAAATGTAAGAGTGAAAGCTAATAATGAGGTTGTTCAGTTTGTGGCTATAAAACACCACATGTCCTTGATTCTTTAAATATACAATTTTTCTATGTTTTTGTAAACATTAACCAACCAGCTTTAACAATATGCTTTGGTTATTTTGTGTAAAAAAAAAAAAAGCCACCTGAATAGCGATAAGTAGTCCAGCTGTAGATACTTCATTTCAAGTTCATTTCCCTCGAAAGCAAAGCAACGTGTCCATCAATGAAATAAAAACAACCCTGAATGCATTAAAAGAGACCTTTCTGTAGTCAAAATATTATGCATCCTAGATGGAAAACATTCAGCCCACGTTGCTCACCCACAGGACCTCACTCATCTTTCACCAACGCCAGGCAGACAGGGGCCAAATGATTCATGACATCCAGACCAGTATGAACTAGTGCTCAATAGAAAATATGCTCCAAGTCTGTAATGTCTGCATTTTAAAACCTGGTGCTTTCATTGAAGGAAAAAAAGAAAAATCCTTAAATAACTGAAAACAAAAAGCTGTAGCAGCGAATGCCTGCAAGTGGAGCCAGTTAAAAGAAAATGAGAAGCAGTCTTTCTATTCCTGTAGAGGCAAACACTGACATGTTATACATGTGCTGGTCTAAACTGGTCCTGCTCTTACTGTATTTGGCAATAGGTGGCGCAGTTTGGGCCAGACTACAGGTCCTGACTTGGAGCTAAAACTGGTTCTGGATCTAGTCTTAATTATTAGAAATATAACATTCCTACTGAGACAGAAATCATTCTATAATGTCACAGTGATACATCTTCAGTCTAAGTTTAGTTCTAAGTTTTGCATCTAGTTTAAGGTCACATGTATTATTACATAAAGGCGTAACCATTTGACTTTAGAAATTAAGATTTAATCTCAAACATCAACAATACTCGCTCTCATTTCACGCCTATTGTCAACGACTCTGTTCATCGCTGTCTGAGTGTCTTCATTGTGTTTGTGTGTGACATCCTTTTCTAACCTCTTGTCTGTTTAAGTAAAGCTGGGCCTGGGTTAAAGCTTAATCTGAAAGGCGTCTTCAGACCATGTACAATGCCCCTGTGTTGTAATGATGCAAAGACTGCAGTGTTTGGGGGAAAAATAACAGTACAACACACTTGGCCCGGATGATGAGTCGGTGGTGTCACTGCTTTCTCAAACGAGCGTTGCATGACATCCCTAACTATCCCTGTATAATGCTGGACGTGTATTGATCTGTGCCTTGTTAAGCTACTTGACCATTGGCCCAGTTTTATGGATTCTATTGATTGTTTATTAGTTGTTCGTGACACTTTTCTCTGGCTTGGTTTTATCTGGGTGTCTCAGAGGTAGACATATTAATGTATCTGAAAGCGTCTTATTTGCTCCCTCCTGTATTTTTTCAGCCTTTGTTTACTTTTTGACTAACGTCTAATATTATCTCATCATGCTCCTTTGACATTATTTATTTATCTCTGTAATAGTAGTTTCTCAGGTTTGTATTAAGAGAACACAACTGGATGTCAGTGGCCCCATCAAGGCTCTGCTCTGTGTGGTCACTGGCCTAATTGCTCCTAATTTTAGGTTGCTCTACCACATCTCATTGACATTTAACTGATCTGCCACCCAGGTCATCAATTCTGGGACAAAGTGCCCAAATGCCGACAGCAAATCTAGTCTCTGTTTTTGTGCAGCTAATGAAAGTAAAGTAAAAAGTGAGATTCATGCACAACCATGTTTATTTTGCTTTTAAGAACCAAAAAAAATCAGACTGACTGATTGACTGACTGACTGATTTTTCTGCACGTTTATGTTGTGATCTGTGTTCCTAAGATTGGCGGTTGCAGTGGTCTGAACGTCTTCTGTGTACGAGAGAACAGACTGACGAGGATACCATCAGAGCTGTCACAAGCCACAGAACTGCATGTGCTCGACGTCTCTGGGAATCGGTACATTGAACAACATTCATATCCTCTTTTTTTTTTTTTTCAACCAGTTTATACTAAAAACAATGTGTTTTTGTGACGTTAACCTAAACACAAGGTTCCCATGGCTTCTTAAAAAGTCTTAAAAGTGTTGAATTTACAAATCTGCATTTAATATAATAAAAAAGTCATTAAAAGGTATTAAATTTGGTATGGTAGGTCTTAAGTTATGTTGCCATATGCCTGTTGGCTGTATTGTGTTTAAATGTGTCTGGGAAAGAAAGTAACGTTAGTCTACTCCAGGGGTCATCAATCCTGGTCCTCGAGGGCCAGTATCCTGCATGTTTTAGATGTATCCCTCTTCCATCACACTTGATTCAAATGATAAGGCTATCATCAAGCTCTGCAGAAACCTGATAACGACCATCAGGTGTGCTGGAAGAGGGAAACATCTAAAACATGCAGGATACCAGCCCTTGAGGACCAGGATTGGTGACCCCTGATCTACTCACCTGACAATTTATATTGAAAATAGGAACCAGTTATTGCTAACTTTGCAGCCCCTAAGTGAGAAATGACTCAGAATGGTGGGAATCAAGGCGGTGGAGTAAATAAATACATTTTCCTAAATTCTAGGAGTTAAGAATTTTTGCCAGCATGGTCGTGAAATGGGCATTAAATTCTGTTCTTATGGTATTAAATAGGTCTTAAAAAGACTTAAATTTAACTTGTAAATAAATATAGATAAGACCTCTCCAAATGTGAGCCTAAATGTGAATTATTATCTGCAGTAATATGGATTTTTTTTTTCAACAAAGCTGTCGTTTTCAGGATGTTTTGGTGTTGTGGTGGTGTGCCTGTATCTGTTGTGGTCTAAGCTTTGTCTTCAGAGAAACCCACAGATGTCTACAACCTGAGTCACACAATAACATTTCTCTTCACTGTCTGGAAAAAGTTGCCCCTCCTTCCTCTTGTCAAAACAACTGCAGACTCTCTCATCCTAACATACAGATTGTAAATGTTAACCCAGAGTTGTGTACGTTGTAAAATGCGAGCCTGCTTACTCTGCTTGTGGCTTCTTTATATCCAGTGTGATTTATGCCAGCGATGCCTCTGCAGTCTGCTGTTACAGTGATTTATTTCCTGTCTCTGCTCAGGCTCACACACTTACCGCTGTCGCTGACCGCGCTACGACTGAAGGCCTTGTGGTTGTCGGAAAACCAGTCGCAGCCTCTGCTCACCTTTCAGACCGACGAGGACCCTGTCACGGGCGAGAAAGTGCTCACCTGCGTCCTGCTGCCCCAACAGCCATATGAGTCTGAAAATAAAGGTAATATGTTTAACGATCTGAGGGCCAAGGGGAAGGAAGGAAGCTTTAATTGTAGTTGCATATTTCTATACAATGAAATTTTCTTTCAGAGCAGTCCTTATCCCCATCACATAAAAAAATCCAGAAATATAATAAAATGAAAATCACACAGTCGTTTAAATATGAAGTGCAAGTGTAAAATGATGGGATTATAAAAATGACAGAATAATAAAATCGCAGAATGACTATTAAATATAAAGTCGTGCTACTTAAAGCCACATTTTAAGATCCTGAATCAATTTATCATTGGTAGAGCTGCTACGTTTAATAAGTTATCTATAAAATGAATCTGCGATTTTTAGCAAACAGATTAATTATCAAATTTAATTTACTTCAATTTTAATATTTTCCTGCTTTATTTACTCCTCCATCCACAGGTTTCCATCCAAATATAATGCATATTGTCAACTAGATTTGTAGAAAATTGCAGAAAGAAGATGCAAATGTACTGCGTATGTGTTTCCATCTATTATAAACGTTTGGATCATTACAGGTTGTATTAGTGCAAGTTAAATGCAGTGTTTTATACAAGATGTACCCATTTGAGCTGAGCGGTTTATTGAATGGAAAAAGAAAGAATCATTATTGTCATTGTACTTAAATTTAAAAGGTGCAACAAATTCTAAAATTGCATATATATAAACAAGAATATACAAATAAAATAAGTGCTAAAACCCCAAAAAAAGAGACCAAAGAGGTATTTTCATGAAAAACCTGAAGCTTCTTTAGTTTGTTGTCCTGAACCAAACCACTCATCACAATCACTTAATGATGTGTGGTTTGTCAGTATTTGTCCATTATTTGTTCCTGCGGCATGGTGGTGTTTCATTGCAGCTTCCCATCTAATATTGAATTATAGTGTTTCTGCTGTTACTTGAGAGAACATTACAGTCTTGTTGTTGTGCCACATCTTATTTTTTTGTGAAGTCTCTTTCCATTTCACTTATTTGCATTTTCCTCTTATCAATAATTCAGCTTTTCCACTTAGCTCAAAGGCTTACACTGTGGTTTTTTGGGTTTGTTTGTTTGTTTGGGGTTTTTTTGGGCATTAATTAAAAATGCAAATAAAAACAGCTAGTTGAAAACACACCTCATGGGCTACAGATAAAACAGGACATTTGGGGATGTCAACTTGAGTTTTTTGGAAACACTGGTTGGTTTATAATTGTACAAAATAAGTCAAACAGTAGCTGTCAGAGTAGTTGACCAAAATAAACCCCTCATTAGCTGTACGTATCAGGAACAGGACCTGTGTTTCGACTCTTTAATCATTATGTGGTTGTGATGGGTGCGTCTTGTTTACTATTTGTCTGGACGTACGTGTAAGCCGAGCTCTTCAAGTGTCCAGTTTCCTCTCCAGTGAAGCGACTTAGTGCCAACCCTGTGACATTTGAGTAATATTCCTCATCAGTTCTTGCATCGTCTATAAGTATTTAGTGCCCTGTGGTTTTGATGACATTATCACATGATCTGCTTGGGGAAGCACAGTGTGTTCTGCGCCCTCTGATCCTCCCCTACAGTGTCTTGTCGATTCCGAGGTCCTGTAAGGGATCACAGCGCCTTTAACAAATCAGGGCCTCTCCTGTCCCTTGAGGCCCTCCTTGGTTATGTTTTTCAGAAATGCAGTGGATTGGACAGCTAAAGAGGCTTAGCAGTGGCTGGCCTGCTGCCATTAAAAGCTCGGCCACTGGATATAGAGATGAGACTGAGGGCTGACTCTGTCTCTACCCGGTACAACATTTTATCGTACATTTTTTTTTAAAAAATTTGTCATCCTCAGGCTTGAGACTAATATTTATAATTCACTGCAAAAGCCTTTTCTGTATTTCATTTCAGGGTGTTTTGTGTTTGTAAATGTGCTTTTATTCCCCCCATGTAGATTATTATGTATGTATTAATTCATCTTCTGAAGTGCGTTCTGCCTTGTGGAAGAGATGCATGTATCAGTAGTGAAGGTCAGCTGAGTGAGGCTGAAGCCTGGGTTGGGGGTAGGGAAGATTCTGTTGCTGTAAGCCTGTGACTAAGCTGGGATTTGAAACTGTGATCTGGCAGTTTCAGGCTCTCTTATGAGGACTGGGTTATGTGACAGCTCTCATTTCTTGAGTTGGCAGATTGCGGAAAAGCCGTCATAACAACCACATTGATTGAAATATTAATTTTAGCTTGTGTCCAGTAATTCAATCTGAGCAAAAAAAAAAAAGCTTTTCACAAGTAAAAATGTAAGAAATAAATAATAATGAATAAAATTTTGCATTGCTTCGTTTTTGTGCGACATCCTCAGGTTCTGATAATCTTGCCCGCTTTGGAGCGCTGGAGAGCCTGGTGAACGACATGGCAGACGACACGTGGGATAATAAAGCCATGAACAGGACAAGTGCCATTCACTTCCTGGATGATGATGATGAGGAAGATGATGACAAGGTAAGATCATGGAGCTTAAAGCCATACTGTGATGTGGATGCAGTCTATACATAGTAACAAGTCGGACATATGTTTCTTAATTTTTTTTGTCAACACATCTCCTCAAAGAACCATTTGACTTGTTGAAAATCAGATTTTTTGTTTGTTTTTTATTTACTGATGGGATAGTCCCAGGGTTTACCCGTGAAGTACTTACATATGTGTATATGTGTGTGTAGTGCAGGGGTTGTACGTCTGTTACTGTCAGATAATGTATATCTTAAGCCTATTATAACTTAACACTCTGTAACACATTCATTGTTGTCCACCTGAGTTACATGTTGTGTTATTAGTGTGTACACAGGATAATAAGGAGTGCATGTCATACACTATAGGTGCTTCTGATCGCTATCATCATCCTCTTAAAATGCAGCGCTTAAACCATTATGACTCACTGACAGGAAATATCTCCCACTTTAAAATAGAATAGATGACACCTTTTTGTTGAAAAATAATAACTGAAGAATAATTTAAGTATAACTGAAGTATGCCTAACCCTAACCCTATGGTGATCAAGATAAGACCATGTAGCCTATTGTCACAGAAAAAAGTCGTCAAAAATATTATTTAATATTATGCAATCAAGCACTAACTCCTGTGTGTATCATGTGACTAAAACAGACAGAAAAGAAAACACGGAATGCCTAAAAGCACCGTTTTTGGCAGTACAGTGTCATATCTAGTGATGTAAGAACTTCAGTGATTTTGGTTATTATCAAGAAAACTATGGAAAATGGCTAAATATGAGCTCTTAAATTAAACTCTTGTGGGCTATTTTTGTTGTTATCATTATATTTGTCCAAACAAATGTACCTTTAGTTATACCAGGCATTAAAATGAACAAGAAATTGAAGAAAACCAAGGTGGTCTAATAATTTTTTTTGCGACTGTAGAATTAAATTAGAACCCTGTTATAGATAAAGGCATCTGTGTATATCTGGTTAAGTTTACAGATATTTATAGGATGAGAAATATAATAAGCAACAGATACTGCTATCTGTGCCCAAACCAAATGAGTAAAGGTGATAAAATCACCTCTGCTCTCCTTCATGACATGTGTTTGCACAAAAATTTAACATTTATATTCAGCTGCAGGGACAAGAAAAAGCCTGAAAACTTTCAGACTTCATCAAGATGCGAATGAGTCAAAACACCCCCAAGTCAGAAACACTGGGATCAGATAGTTGTGCTGGAGCCTGACTATAAATACTCCCAACTACATCAGATTTACCATGTTCAAGCTGCAGGCTTTGGGCAAAAACTCCAGTTATTTTTCATGGTATTGTAATTAAATTAAAGATGAGAGAACACAAGACTGTTGGATGCAGATTTTGCCCAGTCTCAGGTGTTTTCAGACTGATACAGGAGTTAAAGATGACGTGGACACAATCTGGATGGAATTCTACTGCTCTCAGTGCAGAATCTTGGAGAAATGGTTTCATTTTTCCATTACGGCATAAAACAATGTTCATCGATCATCAACAAGGTTCATCTGTCTTTTCATTTATTTATTTATTTTTACTTGGATTGAGTGTAGAGAACTGCAGAAGGAAAGTGTTTATTTTCAGATTCAAGTTTTTTTTTACCCTTTGATTCCAGCTTTGTTTTAGACAAAAAAAACACGTATCACCTTTCTGTACGGTTTGTGTTATCAATAGCTGCACTAAAGATCTGTTTGGAATCCTCCAAACAAGGTCAGATCTGTCAGTTTCGTCTGAACAAAGACAATAGCAACATATTTTAACTGTAGAACCTTCATAAGCCTCATAATCTCACCCGTGAAGAAGAAACGCTGCTGTTTCAGCATCAAACTCCATTCTTTTCATTTAGAGCTGTGTCCGCTGGTGGAAACAACAGTGCATCAAGCTGTTATCACTTGAAAGTTACTTCTTAGTGGTTCTCATCCCATCTGGTCACTTTCTGATGCTTTGGTCAAAGGCCCTGGTGTTAGTGAGTGACTCACTACTCCCTCTTGTGGTCTATTTTTTAATGTAAATAAATTAATTTCATGTCTCTACTATCCAATACATTGGTGTCTTTGACATACTATCATATCTCTTTATTCTCACTCTAATGATAATTTTAGGTCATTTTTATTATTTGAAAGTAGACCCTTAACCCTGTAAAGCCTGAACCATTAAATCATTGACAGAGAACTCCAGTTCTTTGAAACTGGAGCCTTTATCGGTCTTTCTGAACAACCCAAAACATTTTTTTTCAAATATCAATTTCAATGTATGAGTTTCAATTTTGTATCATATTTGATACATCGGGTCTCACTGCTCAAATATTATTATTTTTAGTAGATATGTAAGTTCTGCCTACTTCCTCATTAATGACAATTTTGTGGTGTCACTGGAAAGGCCTCTGGTGAACAAATTCCTCCCCCTGGTGGATTATCTGTGCATTGCATGTATCTAATTGTATACGTCAGGTTTTTCAAGAAAAAAAGAAAATATCACACTGGTCCTGTAGAGGGCTTCAGAAGTCATATATTAAATATGATACGTTTGGCGTTATAGGGTTAAACAACACAAGTGCATCACTAACTCACGTCCTCCTCCTCTTCACAGGGAACACTACTTCGACGGGCCACGCCTCACCCTGGGGAGCTGAAGACCATGAAGAAAGCAGCTGAGAACCTCCGAAACGACCTGATTGCTGCCAAAGCCCTGGACTCCAACAAAAACGAGGTCAATAACGCTGCAGACAGAGTGACTACGTCTGTGTGACCTTTACCTCAGACATGTTTTTACCTCCTGTGTCTCGCCATGTCATCCTGCACAACCCCGCAGCCCCCTTTTTTTTTTTTTTTTTAAACCTACTATCCCTGGTGTGGCCTACTCCCTTCTCTGATTAAACCCTGGGACGCCTGTAAGCTTTCTCCACCTTCAGTCCTGTGTAAAATGTGTTTGACTCAGTCTACCAAGGCCGCTGTGCCTTCCTCTTTTTAATTCATGTCCACAGCAATAGTCTGCACAAAGATGCTCCTTTAAAAAGAGATTTTAAAGATTTATCATGTTTTTAAATGCCTCTTTTTAAAAAGATACATTAGGTAGTTGCACTATTACAAGTCTTTATAATATGGTCAAACCTTCTTAAATGTATTATATATATTTGTTCTATATTTTTAAAACACTGGGTGAACACTTATTTTTCGGGCAAATATAAAAGCAGGATTTTTTGGACCTACTGATTAAGGATTAATGTATAGTCTTTTGTGAATATTGAAACTTTTATACTTTTTGGCAGCTCAGATGTAAATAAAATGTATAGCAAATTTCTTAATCAGTTAAAGATTTTAATTTTTTTTAACTTGGTACTTTTTTTTTCTTGTTAAAATCAAAGAAATGAACAAAAAGTAACTGATGTCTTATTCAATCCATATTCTGATAACTGTCATTGGGTGAGTGGATGGCCTTGACCTCTTTTTCTTCATCTGTAAAACATCTTGGCTAGGCATTTTGATAATAAATAGAGTTGATAAATTAATTATTTTTGGATTTAAGTGCTGCACATTAAACTGTAATCACTAATCTGCAATGTAATTATGCAGAAATAACAGTGCTGTCTTATTTATATGTGCTGTGCTTCACTGCTTTGCAAAGGTTTCTCAAATAGATGCCAAAAAAAGGTGTATTTTTTAAAGTTTTATTTCCCTTTAAAGAGTACTGTACAGAATAATCATCTGAGGTTTGGTGATAATGAGGTTCATACCTAAAAATACAGTTGTTAGAAGTTCCACTTCAATGCACTTCTCAGTGTTTCTAAAATCTTATTCTTTTATATGGTACATAGTAAGCTGTTTTTTTTTTTTTAATTGAATGCAAAAAGTGGACCATATGCATTGGTTCAAGTGTTGGTTTTATGTTTTTAATTATTTTCTGATCAAACTGCACAAAACAAATCTCAAATTGGCATGGGCCTTGAGATTTGAATGACTTTTAACCACTGATCAATAAAATGAGTGCAACACTAAAAATGTTTGTTATTTCTTTAATTCCACCGAAACTAGTACAATTTGTTTGGGTTTAGTGTCATTTCATTAACTTAAAAATATGCAGCTCACATTTTACATTTAAATTTATGGGATTTAAGAAAAATAAATATGTGCTTTTGAGGTATTTCCTTAGAAATTACATGAATAATCTCAAAAGAGTGACTAAAATGTCCATATCCTGATCCTTCCATTGCTTGTTTTGTGTGTTCAGCAGTGCATGACGTCTCTGTAAACGTCAACCAGCATGTGCCATATTTGACTGTGTTTACCTTGCATGTGCTGCATGTTGTATTGATGCCGGCATGTCAGAATAAACATATATGTGTTTTGTCTTAATGTCTAGTGCTGAAAAACTAAGAAATGCATTACAGTAATGCATTATCACCATTTGTTGGATAATATTCATGGAAAGGCCTTTTTTTGTTGAACAGTTTCAGGATAAAGAATTTACCATCTTCAATTTATAACATCATCTGATAAAGCAAGAATTCACTGTTAAGATATTAAAGCCTCAGTGTAATAGTTATTCTGTATGTACTGGTAATCTGAAAAAAATGGCATTCTACGTGGTTTTTGAGTGTTTTGAAGTGGAAGAGTTTTTAATGTAAAAACCTCCCAAGTGAAGGCGTTTTAATCTTGCAGTGTTTTTCTTTTCAAGGTGGCTACTGACACAGTACTGTGGCACGAAATGTTGGTTTGTCTGTTACCACAGAGCCAATCAGCGCCCTCGTTATTTCATGTCTAGACTGGTAACTTACATCCTGAAAAGGGTGGTGGTTGGTTATATCCGACATTGATATAAATCAGCCACTGGGACAACGTTCAGAGTGCAGAATTTGGACCACAGCGCTGAATACATTGAACTGACACAGAACTGAAAAGTCACATGGCACATTGCCGCATCTAACATGTAGCTCTGCCTACTTTCTCTAGCCTCAATCTCACTGCACAGAGCAAAGAACACCATAAAACAACATATAGAGTATTTAGAACAATAATTCCTATTCTATACTATGTACTAGCACTAATTTCTCATTTCTTCCAACAAGTGCCACAGTATTGTGGTAGCAAAATGCACAAAAAAATGCACTACAGGATACGCCATACATGACCACAGTACTGTGGCAACAAGAGGTTAATGAGCTCATGTAACAGTATCCATGATTGGCTGTAGTACAAATGCTAACGTTTGATTGGCTATGTGGCAGTAGACAAACTGATAGCCATTGCCTTTTCTTTTTGCTTCTAAAACTGAAGAAGTAGCTTTTGTGTTACAGTTCACAGTGATCTTGGATGCTTTTTAACACCATTTTCACTTCAATGAGGCAGGAGTCGGTTGTATTGTGTTTTAGTATCCCTCGTGGCATAAAAAAGCATGTATTATGAACTGTTTATATCTCTTCATGGTTAGCTGCTCTACTGTCAAGAATAAGATTTGTCTGTGGGTCGGCAGACGGGTCAGGCTGCCATCCTCTTCACATCTCCATTGAAGATAAGGAACATGAAATACTCTAGTAATGTTTAACCCTTCATCACTGCTGCTAGTTGTTTTCTTCAGGATTTTGGAATGAAGTATTCAGCAACAGCTGGTGTCCTCTGACTATCTCCAGGAGTGTAGATATCCTCCAACTAACTCATCCCTCAGAACCAGTGTCCAGAACTGGGTCAACCCATGTGTGAGCTGGCTGGAAAACAAAGAGAGTCTGCAGGAGAGAACTCACCTGTTTCCAGCCGGCGACAGTGTGTGTGGTCACTGCTCCAGTGCAGAGAAAGATGCAGAGGAGATGAAACACCCTGAGGAGGTCTGTTTTCTAATGTGGGGTACATTTAAACAGATATGGAGCCACTGTTTATTATTTACTTTCTGTGCTGATACTCATCAGTGTAACCTTGAACGCAGGCTGAGGTGAATGTTGTTTCTATCTGTCACTTTGACTCTAAATGTTTGATCATAAGGCCTCATCTCCACAGTGTTTGTTACAGACAGACAGTAAAAGCCTCAAATCATTTCTCATCACCAGGATGGTGCAGACCAGCTGTCAAAGACTGATGCCTTGCAATGTCGGTTTCGGCATCAGAGAAATGAAACCCGAGACAGCAAGAAATTTCAGCCACACAGACCTCTTAAAGCGGGGTCCGGTCTTCAGGAAGACCCTGCTCACAGCGCACAGATCTCCCCTGTCAAAGGGCAGCAGAAGCCTTCTTTGGTCACAGAGAAGACTCTTCCTCAGGAATCATTCATCTCCCAAGTGCCATTAAGAGTAAAATATGCTCTATCTTTTCTTTAACCCATAAAGACCCAGTGCTACTTTGGTGGCAGTTTCCAAATAATGTTTTCTCTATTTCTACCTTTCTTAACTGATTGATCACCTTTTTTTTTTTTTTTTTTTTTTAAATATCATCCTCTGTATTTTGCCTTTTTCAGTAAAAATCATGTATTTTCCTATATTTAATTCACAGATCATGTAGATGTTCATGAAAACTCAGAGTAAATTCAAAGTTAATTATATCAAAACAGAGAAAAATGAAGAAAAAGTGACTTTTTCACAAAGGTATTACTAACTGATTGTAAAAACGTGTGTCCATCCACTGTCGTTGATCCAACTCTATGGGTTTTACTGGTGAATCAATGATGTAGAAGATGACGGTGTTTCCATGGTAACTATGGAGAATCTGAATGTCCAAATGGGTCATATCTGATGACCATGAAAAGATGACAAACTGTATTTTACATTAATTATTTCCGTGTATTGATAGGATTAGTGGATGAACAGGTATCAAACAGTTTAGATCAGTAGATGGTTTGTGTCACCGGTGGCTGTTTGGGTCTTTAAGGGTTAAAAAAATCAAATCATATTTTTGTGGTTGTTCATCACTTCAGTGAAAACATGTCAACAGTGAATTACATCACTGTCAGTCTATTTTTTGCGTACATCTAGTCAAGGCTGAGCTGTTCCACTCGAGCCTAAAGAATGTGTAAATATCATATTTTATGTGTAAAATGAACCATTTCCTTTTAGTTACAGATCAAAGTGTCTGGCCAGAGGGGTGGTTTGGGTATCAGCATTGCTGGTGGGAAAGGGTCTTTGCCCTACAAAGACCACGACGAGGCAAGTGCTGATGCAGAAGAAGATTGTTCAGTTTCTTACAACATACAGTTGCGGAAAAAATTATTAGACCATCAAAAGTCATCAAAAACAATGGTTATGCAATCAAGTACTAACTCCTGTATGTATCATGTGACTAAAACAGACAGAAAAGAAAACATGGAACGCCTAAAAGCACTGTTTTTGTCAGTACAATGACATTATTGATATAAGAACTTAAAAGATTTTGGTTATTATCAAGAAAACCATGGAAAATGGCTAGATATCAGCTCTGAAATTAAACTCTTATGAGCTATGTTTGTTATCATTATATTTGTCCAAACAAATGTACCTTTAGTTGTACCAGGCATTAAAAGGAACAAGAAATTAAAGAAAACAAGGGTGGTCTAATAATTTTTTCCAAGACTGTATTTGCTCAGCTGGTGGTCTGGGTGAAGATGATCAGACAGCAGGGATCCAACCAATTTATTTTTTACTTTATATTTCAATAAAAAGTTCCTAAGTGCTTAACAAATTAATATTTTTTACCCCAATTCCAAGTCATCCTTCTATTTTTATTTCCTTCCAGGGCATTTTTATTTCCAGAGTAACTAAAGGAGGGCCTTCAGAAAGGGCAGGGGTCCATGTAGGGGACAGATTGCTGGAGGTAGGACATAAACAAACCCTCATTTGTGGCATAAACTGTTCTTAACTCTTACTGTTAAACTGTTAATATTTCTAATCATGTTGAGCTAAGACGTTCTGTCATTTTAACATCCTGCTGTTGTTCTTCTTGTGGCCAATGGAGGGCACCATGAGACAAGTTAGACACTAACCTGGGGCATACGATTCAGTAATGACACCAATATGAGGCTGAAATACTATCACCGAAAATATAGGAAATACAAATTCAAGTATAATGTTTATATGCATATTTTATCAGGTGAAGTCTGATTAGAAATTCTTATTCACGTCTCAGGGGTAATATGTTTTCTGTAAGTCACTTCTGTGCATGAGTGGATGAATGATTGACGTTACTTCCTCACCTCTGGCCTTGAAGTATAATGTAACCATGGTTTCTCAGGTTAACGGTCTCAGCATGCAGGGGGCAGCCCACCATGAGGCGGTCAGTGCCCTCAGGAATGCTGGGAGCTGTATCAAGATGAAAGTACTCAGAGAGAGGCTGTTACCTCCAGAGATATGTGTCCAAGATGAACCTCAGGATGCTCAGGACGTGAAGAGTCGACAGCTGTGCATCCAGGATCCTGCAGGCCAGAAGAGTAAACAGCAGAAGATGGAGAGCACAGAGGACTGTTTGTCTAAGAGGACTGACACCACTGTCTGCAACGGCAATGGCATTGTGGGTGTTTTAGCTTAAATCAAAGTGCAAACACAAATGTCACTTCTGTTTTAACCCATCAAGACCCAGGGCTGGTTTTGTGTCAGTTTACAAATGATTTTATCTCTCTATTTAACCTTTATTAAGTGATTTATCACCATTTATTGTAATATTATCCTCTGTATTTTGCATTTTTCAGTGTAAATCTGATATTTTCTTCTATTTTTTATTTACAGATCATGTATATCACAGGTGTCAAACATGTGGCCCGGGGGCCAAAACCGGCCCGCCACAGGTTCCAATCTGGCCCGCGAGATGAATTTACAACCCAGATAGCAAATATTTTGGTAGCATTATGGCATACATTTGGCTTTTTTGGCTTTCTTTTGGCATTATGAAAACCTTTAGGCTTAACTATGGTATGATTAAGGTTATCCATAATAGATATGGAGGCACCAGCAGTATATGGCTGAGGTATGGCATATGTGTGGTTGACCAAAAGACTGGGTAAAGAGCAGGATCAAGTATAGGGATGGTATGGCATGTTTATGGCAAGCCAGACGATTGACTAAAGAGCAGCAACATCTTATTCCATATACAGATGTGTTTTGGTTGTGTTTTGGCATATTTCTGTAAAGCCAAAACACTGCACAAAGAGCGTGAATTTCTACCCAGAAGAAAACCCCACTTCATTTTAAAACCATGATCAACACAAATTTTGGGTGAATTTTTGCCTCCTTTTGGCCTCTCTTTGGTCAGTTTTGGCTACTTTTTGGCTGGATTATGGGGATTTGGGGCTTTTCTGGGACAATAATGGCTATATTTTGGAAGTCCACAATTACTTTTGGATGAATTTTGGCTTCCTTCTGGTTTGATTTTGGCTTGTCTATTTTGGGCCATTTAGGACCCATACATCCACCCAGAACTTTGCCAAAATGGCATGCCAGTTTTGGGCCAGATTTAAGCCATAATGATTTTGCTATCTGGGAAAGTGCAAAATGCAAAAATTATCCTGAAGATATTAACAGTCAAGGGCATCAAACTCAAAAATAACCACATGATAACCTAGAAATCAAATTAAATCAAATTTTATTTATATAGCACCAAATCATAACAAAAGTTATGTCATGACGCTTTACATATCAAGTTGGTCAAAACCAGACTCCAGACTCAGAAATAATGACTCCAGATTTTCTTCTTGGTTTAATGTGGAAAAAAATAATATGATATCATGCCTCTAAATAATGGCAACACCAACTTTTTCTCTTTGATTTATTGCAAAGAACATTAAATTCTGATATCCTTTAACAATAAAACGTCAATAACCTGAACAAATATGAACAACCTGGAATGTCTAAAGAAAAATAAGTGTAATTTTAACCATATTCTGCCTGTTTTGTGCCTTTGTAGATCTGATCTGTAATGCACATGTAGAAATCATAAGTTGAGGCATAATATTGATAAAATTGTACTCATTTTTCTTCAGAAATTTCAGTTTTTTCCAGTTATTCATATCTTTTTTGTTCTGGATAGAAATAGTTTCATCATTTAATGTTATTTTTTGCACTAAAAAATTTGGAGTTGTCATTATTTATAGGTTATTATGCTATTATTTTACTGGTCCAGCCCACTGGAGATCAAATTGGGATGAATATGACCCCTGAAAGAAAATGAGTTTGACACCCCTGATGTAGATGTTCATGAAAACTCAGTGTAAATTCAAAGGTTATGACTTAACAACAGAGAAAAGTCAAGCAAAAGTGACTTTATCAGCAAAGAATCAATGACTGAACATAAAAACAAGCATCTATGACTTCTGTCATATATCAAACTCCATGGGTTTTACTGGTGAATCAATATTATAGAAGATGACGGTGTTTCCACGTTCACTACGGAGCCTCTGAACGTCCAAATGGGTCATATCTGATGACCATGAAAAGATGACAAACTGTATTTTATACCAATTATTTACATGTATTGACAAGATTAGTGGATCAGCAGGTATTAAACGTATTAGATCAGTAGATGGTTTTGGTCGCCAGGGGCTGTTTGGGTCTTTATGGGTTAACAAACGCCTCAAGCAAAATGTTGATTGTGCCTTTAACACAACCCCACACTCAGTCATTTGTATGCATCTATTTCTTCTCTGTCTCGGTTTCTGTCTTTGTGTCTTTCAGTCTGATTTGCAGAAGGACCTGAAATCAACCTTGTCAAAAGAAACCTCCATGAAAAATGACCCATTTCAAGGGGTGAAACAAACAATGACAGTAAGACATCTCATTCCTCATTTTGATTTATTCCTATTATTATTATCATCATCTTGTCACCGTTTAAAGAGACAATACTGATACAAAGTACAAAAATTACAATGAAAACACATTTTCACACAAAAAGAAACAACAAAACAATAAATAGATCAAATACAGCCGATGATACTAGAAATAAAAGAAGAATAGACAATAACAACCAATAAAAACAAGACTAAGGAGGGTTTAACAAATGTTTCTGACATTTCAGCCTTTTTGTAGATCGCATCATATGAGGCTGTGCTGACTTTCTTTCCCAATCCTGTCTCCCTTCCTGTAAATTATCTGACAGATCCCACGGATCATCCTCACTCATCCTTCTACCTCTGATGAAGATGTGGAGCTCTTGACACAAAGCCCCGGCAGAGAGACGCTGCATGACATTGACATTACTGACAGACATATGCAATCTGACTGTTTTGACAGCGCTTTCTATCCACCTTGACCACAGAGGACCACAGGCTGTCCATACCCAGCGCTTCAGTGTTTGGTACTGAAGTATTTTCAGTGATTTTACTGTGACGGTTTAGTGTAACGCATCGACTGCGGTCACTGCAAAGCTTTGCTCTCTGTCAGATTTAATTGCTGCTAATGTCACTTGATGAGCCATTTCTGCAAAAAAGGACAATTTTAGAATTTATGGATTTAGATTTATATCTAAATAGACTGTAAACCCACCGTTTTGTAACATAATAATGTGAAGTACAGTTAAAAATGGGTGCTGCTGTCTACCTCTCAATCGTACGGGTTGGATGTGCTGATAGATAATGATTCTACTGGCAACAACGTGAAGCCCTGAAACCTTTTATGGTTTGCTCCCAGATAAAATGTCACATGACTGAACAGAGCACATTGCAGGGTGTCCGGGTCCTGCAGAGACAGACTGAACTCTGCTTCACGTCTTCACACACCTGCTGTATGAGCTAATTTGGGATACATGAGATTATTCACCGTGCAGAAATGTTTCTGAGAGGGAAAAGACAGCAGTCGTCACAACAGAGGAGTTTACCTTGCCTCCAAAAGCTAAAATGTGCAAACTGTAGATTCATTTCAGTACCTGCCTTGCATTATTCCTCGTGTTTACTTTCTCACAGTTAAAAGAAAAATTAAGCGCTCAGTCGTTCTGTCAATAAATAAGTGGTGCGTTAAATGTAAAGAGGCTTTTCTCTTTTGTTCTTTTCCTTCATCATCGACATCATTGAATCATGGGAGCAACAAATCACAGTATATTGGAACAATTTGCAGAATCCTGGAAGAACCGCTATTGATATATTTTGGAGAACATGTCAGAAATGTGTTGATTTGACAGATATCGGGGAGAGTATGATCAGCAATAATCTTGTCCTGAACGGTGATATATTACACACATTCCTGTTACTGTGTCCATTCCTTGTGGGTTTTGCTTTTTTTTTCTCTTGACAACTCATATGACAGCTTGTTTGATCAGTGATGCTGTGCAGGGAAGACTATGTGCTGGGTGATAATCTGCTGGGAGAAAAACTTGTTAGAAAGCACATCCGGTGTGTGAGAATTCAATTCAGAGTCAATTATTTGCAGAGCGGGCTCATATTGTGAGGCTTTCTCTTCATCTGTCTCAAGAGGCCTCATGTAAAATCAGCAGGAGGACCTGAGGTGGTTGAGCCAGGATTTGGATGAGTCACAAATCAAACTGGGACTCTGGTTACCCAACCAGACGACACACATATTTTGCTCTATATAACAATGTTTAATAAATTTCTGGATTTCCACATTTATTACCTCCACCAAACAGCTCATGTGATGACTCCCCCAAACCCTATGCAATGATTTTCATAGAACTTTGGGTAAGGCTGGGGTATGAGCCAGGGCAAACCCCTTAAATCAATGTTTTTCAACCTTGGGGTCACGATCCCACGTGGGGTCACCTGAAATTCAAATGGGATCACCTGAAATTTCTAGTAATGAATTAAGAAAAAAAAAAAAAAAATTATATATATATATATATATATACTAATTAAACAAATTTTAATGATTCAATATACATGTTTGATTGATTGATTGATTGATTTTGAATATGAATGTCAAAACAGAAGAAAATAAATAAACAAAACACTTAAACATAAGACATATAATACATATTCGAGAGGGAGTGAGAAGAAGTACAAATACTGTATGTCATTATAAGTAAAGCAACACACATTTTGCTTAATAAAAATCAAGTGCAAATAAAATTCAGGATATAATATCTGAGAGGGCATATCTTGATTGACCCGATCATGTGACCATGTGCACTACTACACTTCAACCTGCTTGGACACAGTCGTCAGAAAACCAGACCGAACAGAGAATGGAAAGATTTCTTCACACCATGGTCATTATCGTTAACGAAAACTAACGAAATGAGGAAAACTAGAATTGAAAAAACATTTTCGTTAACTGAAATAAATAAAAACTGTAATTAAAAGAAAAAAACAATAACTAACTGAAACTGTATTGTGTGTTTACAAAACTAACTAAAACATATAAAAATTACGAATAAAATTCCCTTCGTTTTCGTCTTTTTCAGTGTCGGACTGATACGAAATCGATTTATTTCCCTCAAGCAATTTTAGCTGCTGGCACCATATGATGTTTAACGGTCTGTCACTTCTTGTCACTTGTGGTTTACAGTCGTCTTCTGGTCCCCACTCTACCTGGAAACATGGAGACTAAAGTTGGGAGAAAGCAGCAGAGTCCTGTCTGGGATTTATTTGAATATGACGGTGAAGAAGAGAAAAGATACGACAAAACTAAAATTAATACTAAAACTAAACTAAAATTAAGCATTTAGAAAAAAAATAAAACTAATAAAAACTAGCGAACCTGCTCTAAAAACTAAATAAAACTAACTGAATTAGAGAAAAAGAGTCAAAACTACATAAAACTAAACTATAATGAAAAATCCAAAACTATTATAACCTTGCTTCACACACCTGGCCCCGCTAAGACATCTCCAAGAGAAACTGAGAAGCAGACACCAAAAAGGTGCATTATATACATTATATAACCTAGATGTCATATAAAATTCATGTTTATTAACGTTTAACATAGTATAGCAAACTATTCCATGATCAAAAACAAATTAATTTTAGCAAAAAAAAAGTCCTTGTTTTGAATGTCTGGGGTCGCCAGAAATTTGTGACGTTAAAATGGGGTCACAAGCCAAAAAAGGTTGGGAACCACTGCCTTAAATGTTCTCTATGCAGGACTTGCACATGCTTGTGTGCTTACGTGAAATTTGTTTTGGAGTCTGTGTTGTGCTGGGAGACGTTTGCTGACATTAGCACTGACTGCAGTTCTGAACAGTATCTGGTGTTGCAGCTGTAGAGAAGCAGAGGAGACGCTGATAAACTCAAGAGCTGAAACCTCTACATGTTTATCAGTAAAATGTAGTATTATACTGCAGTACCATTCCTTCATATTATAGAATTATCAGTACCGTGCAAAGATCTTAGGATATCTTTGGTGTTGATCTTTTTGCTAGTGTGAAGGATTGAGCTGGAGGGCATGGGGGGTATTTTAAAAAGAAAGGTTTTTTTAAATTAAAGTTCAAAAGAGAAGACCCAAAAATATTTAGTTTGCACATTCCAAAATCAGGTTCTTGGCTTTTAAAAGAGATCAAATAAACAGAATGTACTGAATTGAATTAACACTGAATAGCCACCAAATAAATGACAGAACAGTTAGTCTTAGGTTTCCAAAAACAAGCATTAATCAGGCCAAAAGAAACATCCAAACAAACTTAAGCCTTACACAACAGCAACAGTAAATCTAACCTAAATAACCCCAAATCTTCCAGATGTGGTGATGGTTTGGTACATCCTCATGGGTATTTTCTCTTTTTACATTGAATGCACCACTGGGCCCATGTTTTACTCACATCCAGTGATGATGGATGCACAGAACCCCAACACTAGTAACAAAAAAAAACAAGAATTATGACAGAACATACACTAACTAATCCTAATGTTAAATAATGGTGGATGGACTAAACTGTGATGTTGAACCTATAAAAGTAAACGAAATGTGCACCCTTACAAAAGGACTAACAAAATACAATACAGTATATTGTATAAAATGAAGGCCAGTGTATCATCATTTATGTGTTTTATGTACATGCAATATGAATGTCAAATTATAACAAAAACTAATGAAAGACATGATGTATAAGTATGTGAGGGTTACCACTATTCTAAAGTTGCCATGACAGCAGGATGGTAATGAACTTCCCTGTTTATTTCCCATTCTTTTTTATGTAGTTGCAATAACAAGAAAACACTGCCATTTCTGTGTGTGCTTTTTTTTCCTGAAATTTTTGTTTTAATTATAGCTCTGCATCTCTTCTCAGGAGATGTGACAATTAAAAGTGATTTCTTGCCTTTTAAATAAACATTACCATTTCAATTCTTACCCCTCAGCCCCTTGGAGGGGTATTGTAATTGTCTTGTCGTCTGTTCATCTGTCTGTCCATTCAACAACATAATCGCATTATCTGAAGAATGCATTGAGATATCTGCACCACATTTATACTGTGGATGCATCTTGGCACGGAGCAAAAGCCTATTGACAATAGGGGACCTTTACCTACTTTTTCAAGGTCAAATGGCCTTGTGCAGTTATAATATCTGAGTACTTTCAAATATAAATATGTATGTAGTATAGGAATGAGAATCGGGAACTGGTTCTTTTTGAGAATCGGTTCCCAGTAGCTCGATTCCTTGGCATCGTTTGCCTTCCTGCTTAACGATTCCGCCTTCGTTGCGCATGCACGATGACGTCACACGTACGCTGCATTGTTTTGGTCAGAACGTAGCCAACATGGCGTTGAGGTAGAAACTGTCTAAAAAGATGACACCAGGTCCACTTACTTGGAACACTTGCAAAGCTTCCATATCTTCAAAACGGTAGAATCCCTCCAATATCCTCAAACATTTGTCCACAGCATGTGACTCATTTACAGGAATTTACAGGTATTTGATATGCTACTTAGCGGCGCTTGTGAATGTAGCAGCAGAGTGAATGCCGGGCCGGTTCTGGTGTGGGCAACAAACGTCGTAACTCCTCAAATACAAGTTTCCGAAGGTAAGAAGGGAAAGGAAATGAGGTGCACAACAACGGTAGAGTCGAACCGGTTCCACATAGTAGAAATGCAGCAATACAGGAATTAGTAAAGCATCTTTAGTTTCACTTTCAGTGTACCCCCACCCCCCCCACCACCCTGAACCGGGCCTGGCGTCATCTGTTCTTATTATTTGTACATACTGTATATGTTATATTTTCTGTGCAGAGATGGAAATATAAAAGACAGTTAATGCAAACACACCCGTTTGTAGTCTTTCATTCTCCCACCCAATGAGAATCGATAAGGAATCGGATCGATAAGCAATATCGATAATGGAATCGGAATCGTTAAATTCTTAACGATTCCCATCCCTAATGTCGTAAGTTTTACACAAAGACAATCTAATCTAAATCATAGGGCAGTAACTTTCGACAGAATCTTACACTATATTTGGCCGAGGGGGATTAAAAATGCACAGCATGTTATGTTTCTTTCTTGCAGGAACATTTTATCTGACATTTGGTCTGTCATTACTTGATGAAACATAACATGCTGTACACTTTTAATACCCCTTGGCCATATATAGTGTAAGATTCTGTTGAAAGTTCCTGCCCTGTAATTTACAAGGTTATAACAGTTTTGGATTTTTCATTATAGTTTAGTTTTATTTAGTTTTGACTTTTTTTTCTCTAATTCAGTTAGTTTTAATTCATTTTTAGAGCAGGTTTGCAAGTTTTTATTAGTTTTTGTTATCTTCTAAATGCTTAGTTTTAGTTTAGTTTTAGTTTTTTCATATCTTTTGTCTTCTTCGCCGTTGCATTCACATAAATCCCATACAGGACTCTGCTGATTTCTCCCTCCTTTAGGCTCCATGTTTTCAGGTAGAGCGGGCAGGAGAAGACGACTCTAAACCACAAGTGACGGACCGTTAAATATCCAATGGTGCCAGCAGCTAAAGTTGCTTGAGGGAAATAAATCAATTTTATATCAATCCGACACTGACAAAGATGAAAACTAAGGGAATTTTATCCATATTTTTTATACATTTTAGTTAGTTTTGTAAGCACACAATACAGTTTCAGTTAGTTATCGTTTTTTTCTTTTCATTATATTTTTATTTATTTCAGTTAACGAAAATGTTTTTACAATTCTAGTTTTCGTCATTTCGTTAGTTTTTGTTAACGATAATAACCTTGGTAATTTAGATTAGATTGTCTTTGTGTAAAACTTAATACATAGATATTTATATTTGAAAGTACTCAGATTTTATAACTGCACAAGACCATTTGACCTTGAAAAAATAGGTCAAGGTCACACATTTTCAATAGGCTTCTGCTCCATGCCAAGATGCATCCACAGTATGAATTTGGTGCAGATATGTAAATGCATTCTTCAGATAATGTGATTATGTTGTTGAATGGACAGACAGACAAAACAGACAGACGACAAAACGATTACAAAACCTCACCGCTGAGGGATAAAAACTGTAGGTAAGTGCTTAAACAGTGGACAGCACGTACACATGGGTGTTATTAGGTTTGTAACTAACTACAATTTTCATAATTGATGAATTTATTGATTGCTTTTAATCCATTAATTGTTTGTTCTGTGGCAGAAAGAGGCGTGGATCAATGCTTCTGAAAACCCAACATGATGATCTGTTTGAACCCAATCATTCCAATTTACAGTTAAAGAGGATGAAGGAAAATAGGTAACACTTTATAATAAGTACACACTATGAAGCATTAGTTAAGCATTAACAAATACTGAACTCATTATTTCTAAAGCATATTTCTGACATGAATACTCATTAGTATATGGTTTATAAGCACAGTTATAAATGTTTTACTCATCATTTATAATCCTAATCATTCATCATTCAATCATGCAGTTTGTTTGATAATCCCATTGTCAGGATCTGTGCCTGTTTGACTTTCAGCTCCTCCCTTTTGGTCATGGACCTGTGTCTGTATGACCCTCAGTTTCTCCTTCTGATTACATTCATATGACTCACCTGCTGGCGCTGCATGGCTGCAGCCAATTATCTCTGGCCTATTTAAGGCTTTGGTTTGCAGCCATGCAGCGCTGGTCCATTTCTCCTCATTCCTTTCCATAGCCCGGACAATTACCCATATTCATCCACGGACTCTGACCCAGGTGTTGTATGTTTTTTTTATTTGGACTCGGATTTTGCTCTTGTGTTAGGTTTTCTGTTGTGTTGTTTTCATTTTTGTTAAATAAATGTTATTTTTTCCCTTCAGTACCGAGCATTTGAGTCCTCTCTTTCCCCCCCGTTGTGTCACCCATGTGCTTTGTCTTTCTTTTGTTAGAATAATTTAAACTTTTGTGAGTCTTTAGGCATTTCCAACCTTTAAATCTCATTTGTAAATGCTTTATATGGCAAAGATAGTGCACACTTTAGATGAGCTCACACCATGTACTTAATTAATGAGTAGTAAGTGCTTATAACTACCTGAAATAAAAAACTTCTTCATTAATAACTGTTTATAAGACATCTATTGGAAAAGAAATGTGTGAGTTAGTATAAAATACACACTAACATATTCGCTAACCATTAGTACATGTCTGAATAGTATATGTGCGAGCATAAATTCACATCATAACTGGTTTGTAAGTGATCCAATACAAATTTTTAAATGCTGAATCCATAATTTATAAAGAATGGAAATACAATCATTAAGCACATTGTAGATGAGCTGATGAATGATGAGTAAAATCATTATAACTGTGCTGATAAACCATACACTAATGAGTATTCATGTCAGAAATATGCTTTATAAATGATGAATTCAGTATTTGTTAATGCTTAACTAATGCTTCATAGTGTGTACTTATTATAAAGTGTTACTGGAAAAATATTAACCCAAAAGAGGCTGGAATCAGGTCGTTTTTGTCAGTGAATTTAATAGTCAACAACTAACTGATTAATTAATTGAAATAGCTGAAATCTATTACACTGTATTTATCTGCTGGTGTTTACAAGTGGGATGAAATCAGACTAAATTTAGAGTTCAGATTTTCCTTTAGGACAGAAGCTAATATTAAATGTTCCATGTTACATGCCAGAAACCAAAGCAAACAGACTTTAGCGTCGTACATAAAATCCAGCATGTGTCATGTGAAATAGGATTATATGACAATCATGTAATGGTTTGAGGTTTAATTTTTAACTGAGATGATTTTATGATTTTATCTTAACATTGTAACCCTCTGAGCCATTTATGTTTACATAACCTCCTCATTTACATTTAGACCCTCATTAGATGCTTTTTATCCTACCAGATGCAAAACACAAACGTGGAATCCCAATCATCATGAGACTATGCACCCACCCACAGATAAAAACAAAGAGGAGTAGGTGGTGGTGTCGGCGTGTGCTTTGCCTTATTGTGTGTTTTTTTTTTCCCCCTGTGAGCGGCTGCTTCAGACGAACAGGGGGAGGGAGACATCGAGGTGGAAACAGACAAGAACAGCTGTGACGGGAATGAAGAATGTAGTGTACTTAAAGGATTAGCCTCCTACCCTGAGGTCTGCTTTCACTCACTGATAGGGCAACAGAGAAGTCGATGCAACAGCAAACAAGCAAGTAAATGAATTTGTTTCAAGTGGCTGATAACTCATTAATGGAAACATGCCGAGAAATCTCTGTCGCATCCACATGGCAGCTGACAGGGTTTTAGATGATCTGGAGGCTAAAAAAAATGGAGGGAAAAAAAAATTGCGTTAGCATTTAAAAAGGCACCATCTCCATCACCCACACACTTATCAGCTTTAAAGCTCAGCTGTCAGACACGTCAAATTCAGAGATCCCTTTATTCAATTTCTATTCATTACACCAGCTTCAGCGTACGGTAACATATTCACAGTAGACCTGTAAGAAAAGAAGAAAGTTTGTCAAATCAATACTATTATGATTTTGCGCTCAGCCACTTAAGGAATGTGTTACACTTCCTGCCATGCTGACAATATGCATAACATATGAACCCCCCTGCTGTGAAGGAATGCATCAGGGATTTGTGAAAATATGAAGGCGTGAAAATCTGTTTTGTACTGACAATAACAAGTGTTGCAATTGAACAATTAGGCATTCAACTCAGAGGATGGAGCTGCTTGTATTTCCCAGTGTGAACATTGTCAGTGGTGCCCAGCAGGCTGTCTGTCGTCTGCTAGCTATTTGTGGCTATTATGTGTCTATAAAAGGAAATGTGCACAGCGATACACACACCAACAGTAATACTCATTGAAGTTCACCGGATGTGTTGAAATGTAGGCTTCTTTCCCTCCGTATCTGCTTTGATCAGCGTCTGCAGTCTTGAGGGAAGTTTCACAAAGCCTGGACACAAACTCTTAGATGGAGTGACATTTGGAGCAGAAATGGACAGCGTGGACAAGAGTCTGGGGAAGGTAAGAGGGTTAGAAAATAGATAAGTTATTTTCTTCTGAAAGGAGCCGCTGATAAAATATCTCTTTTTAAATGTTTCTCATAAGGTTGGAGGAATATCACTTACTTACCTTTACATGCCGAGACCCTTCTTTTACAATAATCTGACTCTACTCTTTGAAGGATGTGTTTTTTTTACACCTCAGGGTTAAGCCCTGCTGAAAAACGAAGCTACTTTTGGTTTTAAACCATCCACAAAATTGATTCCCACGTTTGGAACTGTACCACCCGCTGCCCCCTTCAGGGCTTACACTTATGAACACACACATATACTCACACTCACATCTTCTCTATCACACAGTATGGATGACAGATACCAGAATGTGAGCTGAATATGAATGCAGATATATTTAAGTTAAGGGAAAGTCCTCTCATATTACTGTTTATATTTGTACAATAGTAGATAATTATTTAATGTAACCTCTCATAACTGTGCATTTTCTATGTAAAAATATGCATTATACAGTATGTTCTTTAATGAAAATATGAAAAATATCAGATGAAGGAAGCCACTTTTGGTCTTAAACTAGCCACAGAAGTGATTCCCACGTTTGGAACTGTACCTCCTGTTGTCCCCTTCAGGGCTTAAACTTATGAACACACACATATGCTCACACTCACATCTTTTGATACTTTCTATCACACAATATGGACGGCAGATACCAGAATGAGAGCTGAATATGACTGCAGTTATATTTAAGTTGAGGGAAAGTCACCTTATATTACTGTTAATATTTGTACAATATATAATTATTTAATGTAACCTCTCATAACTGTGCATTTTCTACATAAAAATATGCATTATACAGTATGTTCTTTAATGAAAATATGAAAAATATCAGATTAACAAAGCTACTTTTGGTTTTAAACCATCCACAGAAGTAATTCCCACGTTTGGAACTGTACCTCCTGCTGTCCCCTTCAGGGCTTACACTTACGAACACACACATATGCTCACACTCACATCTTTTTGATACTCTGTATCACATAATATGGACGACAGATACCAGAATGTGAGCTGAATATAAATGCAGATTTATATATAAAGTTAAGGGAAAGTAGGAAAAGTCACCTTATATTACTATTAATGTTTGTACAATATATAATTATTTAATGTAACCTCTCATAACTGTGCATTTTCTATATAAAATATATACAATGCAGTATTATCTCTAATGAATATATGAAAAATAACAAACCTGCTCCTTTAAAGCACTCACATACTTGAAATATGTACATTACTTCATCATCCCAGTGTTTTGGTTATTTTTTGTCAGTGTGTTTTATTAGAGCAGCTGGCAGTGGGCTATATTTGCACACCAGTCCTATCTTATCTAGAGGGTGGGGGTGTGTTTGTCTGTAATTAAACACTTAGCGACACACCCAGCTATTTAGTCTTTTACTGTGGTGAAGCAGGAACTGGCAAAGTATAGATCTGATGTGGCAGGCTTATACAGAGATAGAACTATCTCTGTGCTGTCAATATTCCACTAATCATTATAAGTAGAGATGAGGGCAGATAAATGAGGATAATTAGACCTTTGAAATTACAGAGCTCTAAACTTATGCTTTGAGTTGCTGCTTAAGATGCAACCAAATCTAAAAAACACAAATTGCATAGTAATATGAACAAACAACATTATACACGATTAACCCTAAAAGTATCAATACAAGTAATTCAGGTTTCAGTTCATTTTGTTTCTTTGCACGTTTGAAACAGGGAAAGAAATTAAATGAAATATATATGTTTACATACACATACATTTATGCACACGTAAACCTGCACATACATAGATAATAGATCAATAATGTGAGTAGAACAAACATCCCACAGGATTAAATAAAAAACTGTGATTATATTTAAAAAAACAAAAAAACAAAAACGTGACTTGTATTTATTTGCATTCATTTTGGAATCTGTGAAGCTGAAGCACATTCTTTGCTTACACAACTGACTAATAAACACAGTCTGATGTGACTTTAAAAGCGTAATTGTCGCCTTCTGGTCAGTCACTGTTTATGAGTGTCTCTTTACACATCCCCCAGGAGGGTGGTCTCCTTCAGGAAATGATTTAGTGCTGCCTGTACGACGAACCTTACATGCCACCAGATATAATTGAGTGGAAGCGTGCAAACAGAGAGGCCACAAGAAACATAGTGAACCAGCGGAGGTGGAAATGCGATCTATGAGGACGGCATGACCCCTGCAACGCAATCAAACAAACAGTCAGTCAGGAAGGCTCCAGTGGGAGAGTAGGAAGTGCTCATTTTAACCTGTCACAGTGTAAATGAAACTCTGCTATGACTACAGATGACATGCAAACAGGAGGGTTACATAAGAGCATAAAAATATACAGATTTAGAAGACGGCACGTGGTTATTTTAGATCTGGCATTTGTTTTGTTTATTTATCTGTGTCCAATAACAGATACAGAGGTGTCGCTAAGAGAGGACATAAAAGTTTGAGAGTCCTCCAGGTGGTGCGGGTGGTGGGTAAACAAGACGCCATAATGTAGATCACAGGTGCCAAACAGGGGGTCTGTGGAACCAATCCCCCCACCCCCGGCATGAATTTGCAAAGTGCAAAAATTACGCTGATATTAACAATCAAGGATGCTGAACTCGTTTTAGTTCAGGTTCCACCTACAGAACAATATGATTGAAAATATAATAATAGCATAATCACCCTTTTAAGGTAGGGTAGGTGATCCTGGAAAAAAGGTTTGATCAAGCTACATTTTGAAAATACATGAAACGCAACATTAGCCCGGTAAAACATTGCTGCAGCATTACTAACATAGCAGCCTTTTTGTTGGCAATTGCCTTCTCAAATACAGTTTTTCATTTTTGACCCGTTGTTGGCACCTTTTCTGCTATAATGTTCCTAACGTACAAGTGTCTACCGCATTTTAATTTAGTGTGTTTGCTAATATAGCTTGCCAAGCTCTGGCTCTGGCTTCGTTTCCTGTACAAGTGCTCCAAGCCTCTGCGACAGTGCGATTCATGCACGAAGAGGGGTACCTGCAGAGGGGGGAGGGACAAATGGCAGTTGAGATTGACAGACATATCATCATTCAATCATTTTGATGGGTCAGTTAAAATGATTGGATGGTGTTTTTTCAGTCCTGTTCATTCCACAGGTGACATTTCATGTGCAAGACAATTCAAAGTGCTTTACATAAAACATTAAAAGCATTACAGCAGGGAAACAATAAAAAGTATAGGCATGAGAAAAAAAAACAACAAAAAAACAGATAAGTAGATAAAACTTAATAGAAACAGTGCAGATCTGAACTGATGAATAAAAACTCTATTCAAATGCAGCTGAGAACAGGTGGGTCTTTAACCTGGATTTAAATAAACTGACTGTTTCAGCTGATCTGAGGTTTTCTGGGAGTTTGTTCCAGACATGTGGAGCATAGAAGCTGAATGCAGCTTCTCTGTGTCTGGTTCTGACTCTGGGAACTGACAAACGACCAGATCCAGATGACCTGAGGGGTCTGGTGGGTTCATACTGGGTCAGGAGGTCACTGATGTATTTTGGTCCTAAACCATTCAGAGCTTTATAGACCAGCAACACAACTTTAAAGTCTATCCTCTGACAGACAGGCAGCCAGTGTAAGGACCTCAGAGTTGGACTAATGTGGTCTGCTTTTCTGGTCTTCATGAGGACTCTAGCAGCAGAGTTCTGAATGAGCTGCAGTTGTCTAACTGATTTTTTAGGTAGACCTGTAAAGACACTGTTACAATAATCAAGCCGACTGAAGATGAATGCATGGACTATTTTTTCCAGGTCCTGCTGAGACATCAGATCTTTTATATTTGTGATGTTCTTAAGGTGATAATAGTCTGATTTTGTGACTGCCTTAATGTGTTTTTCAAAATTTAGGTCTGAGTCCATCACTACACCCAGATTTCTGGCCTGGTTGGTGGTTTTTAGGTGTACGTATAGACTGAAGCTCTGTGGTGACCTGCAGTCATACCTGATTATCTTTCTGGACTGAATCTGTCTGCATCAATCTATTAATCTGTCTTCTGTCTTTTTGTAAAGAACAATGCGCTAGATTTATCTAAAAGCCTGCATTAAAATCTACAGGAATGAATCCATTTGTGTTTAATGACGCCCATCTGACAGACACAAGTTCAATTAAGTGACTAGACCTGCAGTTATTTTAATGGCTAAACCAATACAAAGCTCTTATAAATATCAGATCAGGTACAGCTACATCTTTAATACTTCGTCTGAATGTAAGAATGTCAGTGTTCACATATTCATACCTTTTTATCCGTAAAAATTTTACATTTCACCCCTTTTTCAATTCTTGTTTTGACTGCTTTCTGAATACTCTGACTTAGAACACCTGTCCTCATACAGTTTACAGCAGAGGAATAAAGACTTCATCATGAAACACTTGCAGAAATCTTAATCAATACAGAAAATAAAGAGAATATAAAATAGGTTGCATCAGAGTAACAAGTGTACGCCTTTCGCAACTTTTCTTTGATGTTGGCGCTGAGCCTGCAAAAAATAATTTCAAAGAAAGTGAAAAAAGCCTTATTTCTAGAACATTTGTTTTATTGTTCATCAAAATAGAAAAAAAAACCTTCCCAAGAAATGTTTACATTGGAAAAATATTCTCATTAAAAAAATATATACAGTATATATAACTTTTTCTTAATAAGATTTTCCAGCTAATATCAAACCAGATTTTACTAGTAACAAAGTATGACAATATTTAGCAAATTTTCTCAGCAAAGGATCAAGATTGTTTTCCTTATTTTAAGACTGAATTTTTCAATTTAAGAATCTTAAGAAATGACAGCGATATGCTATTTTTTTTTTTAACCATTTATTGTTATTTCCAGGCTTAAAACATGACAAAAATGATAACACAGTTTAACATGACCCTTGACTAATTTGAAAAATGGCAGAAAAATTCCTACAGCCAGTAGGAATGTCGTAGAGACATGAAACGAAAGCAAAATTTTTCCCTCATTCACTCCCATGTTAAATTTCTGTCATTAACATGTTTGACAAACTCCGGATTCCCACAATCACTGCTTGTTCAGCTCTGACTTTTTTTCCACATATTATACGTCGATATGTTCACAAGACTCACCACAAGTCTCACCTGCAAGAATTTTTGAGATAGAACGGTTATGGATTAATAGTAGTTTGTTTGAGAGGTGGTTTCATGCCTCCTCTAAATCCATTCATCCATCCAAACTCCATCTAAAAAATGATCTGTCAAGATAAATATTCCAAATGTAAGTCAATTGATCTAAGTCAGATATTCATTTTTTGCAGTGTAACACAGGCTTAGGGCAAAGACACACCAACCCAACTGCCAGTCATTGCCAGAAAAGGTAGCCCAACTGATCAGTTGGCTCTCATCTGATCAGTTGAGAGCCTTGTGAAGAACACACTAAATCGACTACCGACTGAAATGACGGAACGTCTCTCTAGACCAAAACACAGAGCTCGCTGTCTTCAGTCATTGTTGTCAGCGGAGAGTGTTGAGTAGTCAAGAAGGATTGTTGTACTCATTGAACGAATGGCCAGTAATAAGAAGATACTGGTGTTGTCAGTTCCCGGGCTTCTTCTTGTGGAAGAAGAAAGATGTCACAGGCAAAAACTAAGGAGAAATTGCACTATGTTAACTATGTTAACAGTGTTCACTTCATGGAATGAATGAAGTCCATAGGCAACACTGATTGGCACTCATTCAGATACGATATGAGCAGTGAATGGCCTATTATAGAAGACAATAATAGTGTGAAATACCTTGGCATAGCTGTATTCACATGGAAACTTCTCGTTCAGTGATTCACTAGTCAAGGGCTATCCCTCCACCAGTGGCGGCTGCTCGTCTTTCAGAGAGGGGAAACTCATTGTCGGCTTACATAAAAAAAAGTCAAGTTATTTAAACATAAATTCGGCCCTCCATTCCTTTTTAAGAAAATAGTCGGTGACCTTATCATACCAACTAAACAAGAAAACGCTGAAATTATGTTAAATTGAAACAAGAAAGTACAATGAGTGTGTTTTATTTACAGTGCAAGAAATGAACAAGTAATTTGGTAGTGGTTTCTCTCTCCATTTCATACCAGAATGTGTGACGGTATTAAACTGAACTGTGTCAGTGAAGGAGTAGATCTCAAAATAGCTGTCAATCAAACGAGATTCAGCCTTTCGACTGATCCTCCAATCAACACGTGGAATCCTGGCGCCCAGCCGAGCTCCGCCCACAGCTCCATTCACCCCCAGGGACGCTGAGCGTCCGGGGGCAGGACAACATCGTGGCATTTATCCAATTACCATCCAGTTTTGAGGCAATGAAAAAAACTGTTCCACTCAGTCCCATTGAAGTGCATGGATGCTGAGCGTCTACGGGCAAATGCACTGAGCAGAGATCGTATGAGAAAACAGCGCAACGGGAATGTATGAGAAGTAACAACATCGAGTCTGTTGATTTGTGATAAAGCTGATTCTGAACAAACTCGTCTTTGAGATGAACGTGTTCTAACACATTTGTAGTCAATGAAATGTCAACACAACCGTACATATTTAACCATTTAATTTTCGTAATTTTAGGGGAAGCCGAGCTTCCCTGGCAGTCTGTGAGAAATTGCCTCTGCCCTCCACCAATCAGATTGGGCCGACTGAACGACTGGGTAGTGGCCAATTACACATGTTGAATCAGCTGAAACGACTAGCAATAGCATTAACAATGACCGATCGCATGAAACACACCAAACAGACTCATGTCACCAACCTTGCCAGACTGCCCGACGACGTCTGACCGCCGAAAATCGGGTTGGTGTGTCTTCGCCTTTACACAGAATGTATGAGGATGTACAGCAGGTCTACTCTTCTATGTCTTAAAGAAAGATACAGTCACTAAAGCAGTAGTATTTTACAGAAAAGTCAGGGAAAACCTGCTTTGAAGACTTGATTTCTTTGAAAAGCTCATTCATTGGAAAATATAAAGGCATAACCCTCTAACACCAAAACAGGCTGTTAAATCTATTTTCAGGTCAGTGTCTGATTACAAAGGATTGAAGTTTGGAACCTCCCAGGCCTTTTGTATGTTTATGAGTCACTTCTTAATGTTTTTTTTTTTTCTTTCATTTTAGTTTTCAGTAACTGAAAAGCTGCTCTATTGGGTTGAGATCATGTGACTGACTTGACCATTGAAGATCATCCAATGTCTTCACCTTCTAAATCTCTTGGGTTGTTTTTACTTGTAGGTTTTGTGTTGTCGTCCATCTGCTCAGGTTACAGCATTTGTCTGAATCTGAGCAGAGATGATAGTTCTGTATACTTCAGAATCCATCCTTTTACTTTTATCGGCATCATATCATCAGTAAACACCAGTGACCCAGTTCCAGCGACAGCCACACATGTCCTTGTCATAACACCGATCCACCGTGTCAGACACATGACGTGGTCTGCTTTGGATCATGAGCTGTTCCTTTCCTTCTCCACACCTTTATCTTACCATCATTTCTGTACCAATTACTCTGGGTTTCATCCATCCAGAGCATCTTTTCCCAGGCTTTTTCAGATATTTTCTGATAAATTCTAATCTTTCCTTCCTGTTGTTTTTACCGGTGGTTTGCACCCTGTTGTTAACCCTCTGTTATTTACATTCATTCGTTTGATGATAGACCTTTATAATGACATGCCTTCCTCCTCATGTTCTTGACATGGGTGGATGTTACTCTGTGTTCTTTGTCTTTTGGTCCTGCTGAGCTCATCAGTGCATTCCTTCTTTCCATCTCAGTAATAGATAGATAGATAGATAGATAGATAGATAGATAGATAGATAGATAGATAGATAGATAGATAGATAGATAGATAGATAGATAGATAGATAGATAGATAGATAGATAGATAGATAGATAGATATTTTGCTTTTTCAGCCAAATGACTGCCTCTTTCATATTCATATTTTCACATCATTCATTCATATCTGTGCATCATTTGTCCATATATTTGTACCCTTCATTCATTTATTTATTTATTTGTTTCAAGCAGAAGAAAAAACTTAACTTCTATGTGTACAAAGAACTACTAGCAGAGCAAATACATTATTAAATAAAGGTGATCACTTTCACTTGCATTGACACTTTAATCAATCACATCTTGATCACTTTGTTTCAAATTCAAATACTCATGGACCTGACAGGAGTGGACTGAGGAGGTGTTACATACTACCTGATTTGTAAATGAAACCTGATTTTATTCTATTTATGTGCAAAAATTACTGTCTACTATGCCAATATACACTGCAACCTACATTTTCTTTAATTAGCAGGCTCTCTATGTGGTTGTTTCGTAATGTCACATCAGTCTGATTGAACCAGACAGCTAGGTTAGCTCACTATTACCAATTAGTTTGAAATACCTGTGACATAAAGTAGAATTTCTGCATGGGTGCCCACACAGATCAGGTACTGACAGAGGGCAAAAAAAAAAAAAAAAAAAAAACGAGCAAGCAGCTGCAGTATTAGCATATGCCCCTAAGTGCAGGGTGAGTTGTTCATATTTAAAAGGGACAGATTGTGCAATATAGCAATGTAGCAATCTATAAAAAGTACTGAAGGGAGTTTCCAGTTTTTGTGAGTGATCTACTGATAAGATGTAGACGACAAATTAACACGAGAAAGATGTCATGTTCTTGTGCTTTAAGGATGTATATGTTCATTAAACCTCTGCTTGACTTCTTGTTGAGAGTGACAAAGCCATGGCTGAAGAGTAAAACCTCCTTCCTGAAAAATACACTTTTTGACAAAATTGTTTTTTTTTTTTCTTCAGAATACTATTTGTTCAAGATACCCACAAAATAATTCAATGTTTTTGGACTATATTACAATTTAAGAATAGCATTATGCAAGGAAATGAGAAGATTTTTTTTAACTTTTCACATAGGTTTTGCTCTTCTGCCATTAATCATATCAGCAAATCTAGAAACATCAGATACACGTTATTCTGGGAGTCAGTAGGAATCTACCTTTTCTGCTGTTTAGATGAGGACATTTTTTAACATGTGATCTGGTTGTGAATTTCTTTGAATTTCAACATCACTGAAAACATATGATGTGATGTATGTATAGAGTATGGGGTAAAGGAAGCTGTGCATAAGATAGAAATGCATGCATATTATTATATAGTTGTGCAAAAAATGAATATTTGTAAAACTCTTGAATGAGTTCAGTCATGCATAAAATGTATTATGTGTATTTTATCTGACAGAATAGGAATGAAAAAATTTTGACGTCAAGAATTACAAATATGAAATGCAACTTTACAATTCATCAATGTGGCTCTACTGTCAAAAATACGTCACCAATTCACAGGCATTATTTATCGAGCAGAAGATACATCGATTCCACAGACTGTACATGAGTTGAAAAACAGTGGGCGCATATCGAGGCACTGGCATGGATTCAGCTAGGTCTGCCGCGGCTATGTGCCACAGGTGCTGCAGTTTCGTGCCACGGGTGCCATGTATGGTCTAAAGCGCTGAGCCGAACAAGATGCTTCCTTAGCTAACAGTCCGATATAACAGATAGGAAATAGGAGCATGAATAATACATAAAATACACTATGTAGCAGCATATTATGGCATATATGGGGGCAGCCATGGCCAAAATGACTGGAGTGTCAGCTTGTGACTGAAGGGTCGCCGGTTTGACTCCCTGGACTGGCAGACAGTTGTTGACTGATGTACCCTTGAGAAAGGCACTTAACCCCCCCCATCTGCTCCCTGGGCACCTGACATGGCAAGCTACTGCTTCCAGCATGCAGTGTGTGTGATGTATGATCTAGTGATGGGTTAAAGGCAGAAGACAAACTTCAGTGTGTGGTGCATGTTTACGTGTGTGACAAACTACTACTGACAAAATAAAGATTCTATTCTATTCTATTCTATTCTATTCTATTCTATTCTATTCTATTCTATTCTATTCATATTAGTCAGGAAACTATGATATACCACAGCTCCAACAAGAAGAACACTTCACATTAAGGATGCACCAATACCAATACAAGTATCGGGCATTGGCTCCGATACTCAGTGTGTGTACTCATACTCGTACTTGTAAAAGATATCCGATACAAATGCACCGATACCACTTACGGCAGTGTGACATTCACAGTTCAGTGCAGCAGGTACGAGGCGGTGGAATAATGTGTGTGGAGTGTGAAGAGTGTGGAGATTTTTCAAAATAAATGACGGTGATAAAAGTAACACTGACTGCAAGTAATGTTAAAGACACAGACAGATACGGACGCAGTGTTCTGTCCGTCCTCCGTGTATGTTCCATCCATTTTCCAGGTGCTGGCGGATGCGTACCTTGAGTGAGAATACCAGCGAGAGTACGGAGCGGTGCGGACCGCTGCCAGCGGATGTGAAAACAAAACTTATCACTCATTTCTCTTTTCTCTACCTGCTGAAGCTAAGCTTTTAATCCTTACCAGTGAAAATGCTGCCATATTAGTATCACATTAGTGTTACCTCTGTCGTCTCCATGTTTGTTATTACTAACTTTCTTCTTCTTCTTCTCAAAATACTTTACTCTTCTTCGTGGTATTTGTCCAGTATGGTTAATTCAGAGCGGCGCCCCCTGGTGGATTAATTGAGAAACACTCATTCCAACGCATTAAGTGTCAGTAACAGCACGTTGTTCCAGTCAGACTAATGACAACGACAATAAAGCACATTTACAAAAGGAACTAAGAACTGGAATGGGATTATTAAGTACTCGTATCGGTACTCGGTATTGGCAAGTACTCAAATGTAAGTACTCGTACTCGGTCTGGAAAAAAATGATATCAGTGCATCCCTACTTCACATGTATTGTACTGTTCCAGAAGCCTAATCCTGTCCCAGTTTGTTTCTTTCCTTTTTACTTCCTGACCCTGTCATCTCATTACTATCACTGTTTTCACCTGGGACTCTCTGCTGCTGTCCTCCCCCTCATCGTGCCACACCTTTCGGCCAATCCTTTTCCACCTGTCTGCTCCCTCCCTCACTCAGCCACGCCCACCTCATCAGCCGACTCAGATCACCTGTGAGCACAGCTGCAGCTCATCAGGCTGACAGGACAGACTCACTCCTCTGCTCTCAGTTCTCTGCCAGAGAAAAATAGAGGACCTAGGAGAAACTTTCACCATGAAAGATACTCTAAACAACTCATCGGGAGATAAAGTCATTATTTTATTTTATTTTATTTTTTACATATTAATGTGTATTATTATAGCCTGTAAATCATGAGAGATCATTCATATCTAGAGGGCGGTGGAAATGCACAATTCATGCTGCCGTTAAAAAAATAAAGAAGAAGTTCTCTGCCAGATTGTTCTTCAGTACGTGTCAGACACTCCTGCTCTGCTCCTTTCTCACGTTCTTATTTCGGACCTCCGCCTGACCCTGGACCACGTCGCTCTGCCTCCCTCCCCGGTAAACCTGTCTGCCTGTTACCCTGGACTATATCTTTCTGCCTGTCTTCCACCTGCCTCATCTCACCTCATCTCCTGTCTTCTGCCTGCTTACCTTCAGCCCAGTTCCACATCCTTCTGCCTGCTCTCACTGGTATACCTACCTGTCTGCCCTCTACCCTGGAACCACTTCTCTTCATCTGTTCCCCCATACTGTGGTTTCAGAATAAATAAGATTTAGAACTGATTCTCACTTCTGTGTGTTGCAGTTGGACCCTAACCACCCCCAAAGTCAGTCATAACCTATACCTGGTCAGTTGAAATGCTACTATTATTGCTGGCAAGTAGTGGGGCACTCAGGGTAGCTGGTGCAGAATCTATGCTAGTGCTTCAATATATGCTCACTGATGTATTTTTGACAGTAGAGTCATGTTGGTGAATTCCTATTTGTGATGAAGAAAGCTGCATTTCACGTTTGTAATTCTCTATGTCAAAACTTTTGCATTCCAATTCTGACAGATAAAATACACACAATATATTTTATGTATGACTGAACTCATTCAAGAGTTTACAAATCTTTATTTTTTGCACAACTATAAAATAACATGCATGCATTTCTATCTTATGCACACAAATCTTTTTGACAGTTTTCTTACCAAATAATAGAGCTGGAAATGCTACTGTGAATTTAATTAATTTTTCACTCAAGAATTGGATGAGGGTTGTGTATTATGTTGCAGGATGCACTAAATAAACTATAGATTGAAAGTACCTGAATATTTTACTCATTGCAATTCTCCCACAATATATCATAGATTATTTATAGTCTTTTTGTTTTTGTGTTTTGAGATGATTTTTATCTCAAGTTGAACTTCACGGAATTTAAGAAGTGGAAGGTGAAACAATCTAATGCAAATTCTCAATCTAAAAGACTGTATAGGATGTGTGATGAATGTTTATTACATACTCAAGGGTCTGCAACAACAACCTCCGCTGATTAGTGAAGGAAATTTTCACTGCCCTCACATTGTTGTCTGAATTTTGCACATGACCTGACAACACTGAGAGAGAGATTGGCAAGCAGCAGAAGGACTTTTGATGAGTATGTGCTTTGATTACTGGAGTCAAAATGAATAGAAAACATTGTCAGACACCCACACTTGTCTCACTCACCGCTGAACATTTCCTTTCCTCTTCTTTTAAGCACTACTCAGATTTGAGCAACACAAAAAGCATCTTGACAATGCATCTAATTATATAGAGTGATGAGTGTCGTCGATTAATGAATGGATTTTCCTAAAACAGAAAATACTGCTCCTAGTGCACCAAATATTGAAATCCTAGAGAGCTTTCTGTTTCATATGAGCTGGAAGCTTTTTCCGACCACACACTCACGGCTCCGCCTCTTCATTTTCAGCTTGCTTGGCCCCATGAGAATAGATCCACTATCTGTGATGTTGTGAATGTTACACCGTTCCCACTGAGAAAAGACTGAATAATTCAAGAAAAGATGGTAATACTCTCCAGACAACCGTTAACATTGTCTTAAAGGTTAAAAGGAATCACCTTATTATTTTACACAAATCTTGTTATGGCAAAAAAGCACCTATCCTCTACAATACACAACAATATAATTTTAAGGAGTCAATTAGCTGAAAATGTTTCATAATAATGGTGCAGTATAGAAGCCATTAAGGTGCTAAAAGCTGTATTATGTCATATATTTCACAGCTAAAAGGATACACTGAAAATGTGAAGCTCCCAGCAGCCTTTGACGATGACATTCGATAATATCTACATTTTGAGCTTCATTTTCATATTCATTATCATTATTTACCTGTCAAGCTGCTTCATTGTTTACACCATTGTCATTTTGGTCCTTATTTTCCCACCCACATTTCTGATTTTCTTTTGTATTTTTTTTTTCTTGCACTAAAACCGTGGGTTGAATTTCTGCATGAAACTAAGCATTGTCTGAACTGACTGGTTGTAACATATGAAGAGCCTGTGGGATGATATACTGTACCATGATTCAAAACTGAAAAAAGCTAAAAGTAAATCCAAACATTTTGAGGGCTTAGTTGAAAGAAATCAGAATCTAAGAAAACAGGGCTCTTTTTAGAGTTTCTCCAACACATTTGTCACAGTTCTTTGCAGAGAATTACTGTTGATTTCTTTTGCCAATGTGGTAGTTTGAGGTCGTTTTATATTAATGTTAATCATACAGCCGTGGGCACTGCTGCTGTCTCTATTGTTTTTCTTTTATAAAAAAAGGGAATTTTTTCTTTGTGTAAATGTTATTTTTCAAGGCAAAAGATGCTTTTCCTGCTGTTAATTTTTATTAGCATTTATTATTTGGCATGTTCTTTTTTCTTTTGTTTTTCAGAAAATCTAAAACATGAAGAAAACAGAGGCTGAAAAAAAAAATCCAGAACTGTTGCCTCGAGGATATGAATGAGTTGGTTTAATTGCACCACATTAATCCTCACTGAATGTGGATCTGCCAAAGCCTTTGAGCTACAGAGTGCCAAATTGCCTAATCTTCATATGTGTGTGATGATGACTCATTAGTGTTGAAATTATTATGGTGGCACAGTCCTGTGAGAGTGGAAGAAACACTCCTTTAAACCTGAAATCAAACAGTATTCAGGCATGAAAGGAAGAAAAAAAAAAAGCACAAGTGACTGAAATACAAATACAGATGAGTACTATAGTCTTAATGTAATGACCTCAACCTTAAACTACTGGGTTTGACATATTATTTTGTGCATTCATCTTCACTAAACCCTTCTTTCGCTAAGTGCTATTGAAATATAACCACTTAGAGATATGGGGACTTTGATCCTTTTTTTTTTTTTCTTTTACAGGTTTCAATAGGAGTGCCGTCTAAGCCTTGTGCTTTCACATTTGTGCCAGTGGTACAGAGCTTGCCAATTAAAAACAGTGTCACTGTGGAGGAAGCGTCTACTGTTCTGTCACGGGAACCACATAAGGTACAGATGCTTACACAGCAGAAGACCAAACTGTGATTTTTCATCATTTGTAACACTCTCAGTTTATTCAGATCAAATCTTTCACATCCTCACCATTTCCCCCGTTACTTCAGGTGTGCCCCTGGGATCTGTACTGGGGCCCCTCCTTTTTTATCATCTACCTCCTTCCCCTCTGCAATATAGTCCAGAAATATAATAACTTTCACTGTTACGCGGATGACACCCAGCTCTACCTCACCAGCAGTTCTGAATTGAATTCTAAATACTTTTATTGACATTCAAGGCCATCCATAACCTCACCCCTCCATATCTGTCTGATCTCCTTCATGTTGCCACTCCCTCTCACCCTCAGATCTTCCTCCTCCATCCACCTCACTGTTCCCTCTGTCCATTTCACCACCATGGGGAGCAGAGCATTCAGCTGCTCTGCTCCCCAACTCTGGAACTCCTTGCCACCGGAGCTCAGAAATATCACTTCACTCCCTCTTTTCAAATCCAAAATCAAAACCCATCTGTTTAGGGCCGCTTTCTCTTAGTGAACACAATTGCATTGTCCAATTTTTAACCTGCCTTTTACTTTTTGCTCTGTTTTATTGCTTGTTTTATATTCTCCTGTTTTACTGTATGGTGTCCTTGAGTGCCAAGAAAGGTGCCTATAAATAAATTGTATTATTATTATTATTATTATTATTATTATTATTATCACAAGTCAGTAAGTGTATTAGATGTACCCACTTAATTCATGCGGTTAATTTTGCCTATGATTCACTCTTTGAAACTCTAGCTTTTTTTTCAGTTAAGTTTATTTCAAATATGCAACAAAACAAAGTAATCTTACTTAGTCCTTAGAAATAAAACAGATCGTAAGAAATCATGGGAAAAATAAACAAAACTTATACATATACATGAAAGCAAAACATGACTTCATTTGCACGTTTAAAAGGGAGTGGGAGAACATATAACTTATAAAATCCCACTCCTTCTCCACACAACAGTCTATCCTTTGGCTTCATATCAGCATAATATATGAAAAATCAAGTCCTATAGATCTTTTATGAGTAATTAACCTCACTTATCACCCTCGCATACACATACTTACACACCCACATTGAAGTAAATAAATAAGTACATGCATACATACATAAATCCTTGAAGGCAACACAAATGAATACACAGTAAAGTAAACAACAAGATAAAGTAGACAACAGCAGTCAAACAAAACACAACAATTAACACACGCAAAAATCAAGTAGCAAATTAAATAAAACAAAACAGAATATTAATGTAACAAAAGTATTAGGTTCAGCTTCAGTCTGTATATGGGAGCAGGTCTATTTATCACCGCTTGTTGGCAGTAAATACGGCAACTTTATGATTTATGTTCCCAGTTTCCTACTCTGCAGCACTAACAAAGAGCCAGCTGTCCCCGTCTGACTCTGCACTAATCCAAATTCTCCAAACTTTATCCCCAAACTTGAAGATATCTGGGTTTTAAGGTTTTGAGTCTGTGGATTTGTGAGTAAAATCTAAAAGTTTCCCATTTGAAATGCAATTCACCAGTGTTGACAGAGTATGAATATAAGTAATAACTTTCTTATTATTATGTCTTTGACATGATGGTGTCGTCTCCTTCTGTTTGTCGCTCCGTTTAACCTTGAGACAGCATTTATCATTTTGATCAAACTTATTTGCTTTATATAATTCATATTATTGTCACATAGGAGCCTTTTTTAGCTAAAAAATGATATCCAGTGTAAATTTCTACAGTCCAGCCCTGATGGGGAGATGACCAAAACATAATGGCCACATGCTGATCAGGATCTTCTTCTGGATCCAGGAACTTACAGAAAATTTAACATGGGCTCTTATGGGGAAAAAATTTCAATTGTCTTTTCTCAGAAACTGCAGTTCTGATTGACTTCAAACTTGGTATACAGCTTCTTTATGATGATGTCAACAGTTGGTATTGAAATTATTTCGATCCGGATCTGATTCTGGATTTGGTGTGACTTTGACAAATTTTCCCATTATAACAGATAGGAAGTGGATTGATCCAATAAATCAGTAAGTATCAGTGATATCAAGTTGGAATTTGAATTTTTTAGAGATCTGATTGGAATATGACCAAAACATGGGCTATTTCTGTAATATAATAAATACACATAACTGGGTGATAATAAATGGCATCTGGATACATTTCCCAAAGTTTTTAATTTGGCCGGTAAGCTACAGGGCCATTGGTCCTATTTTTCATTTAATAGTAGTGGAGGAAATGAACACTTCTAACACGTTCTACATCAACACCTGTAACAAACTCAAATCAAGAGCCGTCAAACAAAGACACAAAGGACCCACATTTGTTAAACTTAGTGAAACTTATGCAAAAATATCAGACATCTCATGAGTTAATGTCACATGATGTCCAACTACTGGAACAGATTGAAACACATAAGACATGTATAGATCAAACAAACAAACAAAAACCACAATGCAATATAAGAGAAAGAAACTAATTAAAATCAAGTGTTCATTGGTGTATTTAATGGGGTAGTAACAGCTTGTAAAGATGTGTTAATTCCACCTCACCTCTGCCAGTCAGCACTTAGTTCCATTAGCACTGCGCTTTGAAAACAGCAGGTGAAACATGCATTGGCTTGAAAAATGAGTTTTATTGAAATATTTGTGACTAAACACAATGGTTCCGGATCTATCAAAGGTTTGCGTGTATTAAAACGTGTGCAAACTCATTGCACACACAAAAAAATGTACAAACTGATTTACTAACAGTGTGCAATAAGGGTTGCGTCTTTCAAAGGTGCAAAATATTGCGTCTGCATCCAGTCAGTACATTTGACACAATGAATATGCAATATGGGGCGTTTACACAGAGTTTACCCACAGTTGTGCATGTGCTGGGAGGAGAAAATGTAAATATATTAATTTAGCACACGCAAAGTGATTTATCAAACCCAAAAGCAATTTTGCTCATTGAAACTGCGTCTATATTTAACACGTCTCAAAAGGAGGTGCAAACTGTTTGGGTGTGTAATTGCGCACACATGGCTGCGGTTAGGAGACATCGAAATGATGAAATGAGATGCAGAGAACGCATTTTTCACCCTTGTGTGAAGATTTATGGAATGATGGAAGAAAAAAATAATTGAGACATATGAGTGAGTTTACACACTTATCATGCACCATTTTGGGGTCAAGGATATGTAGGAAAACGCTGAAATGATCATTGACAAGTTGGCCTGAATGCAGTGGCGGCTGGTAAATAGAGGGCACTAGGGCGCTGCCCCACCAGTCTCACATAAATGAGCTATACATGATATAGCCCATGGGTACTGTGTATTATCTGCATTCAAATGTAGTTTTAAACTGTTTTTAATTGTTTAATGAGCAGTCAAATCACATGTTTGCTGTTTGAGGCACACAATCTGTACCCAAGGCTCTGCATTTACCATAATACATTCTCGTTATAAATGGTGTGTGTGTAGTGGACTCTCTCCAATACAATAAATAGGAGAGCTTCGGGCACCCCCACAGGCGTAAACATCACATTCTGAAAAGAATCAAGACCTTCCTCAGAAATGGAATCAGAAAATAGGTTTTCTAAGTATTACTACCCAAATGCATGTGTGCAGCTGGATAGCTCAGTAGTTAACCCAACTGCCTTAGAAACAAGAAATTGGGGGATTGATTCCTTACTGGAGTGGTTCTGCTGTTTCATTTTAGTCCTTTTTTAAGGCAATGGCTACTGTCACAGTACTGTGGCAGGAAGTACTGGTTTGTCTATTGCCACAGGGACAATCAAATGATAGGAATTCTGCACTCTGAACGTTGTCCCAGTGACTGATTTATATTCATCAAAAACCAGGACAAATTCCTCATATGAGGCAAAAGAGTCACCACGTTTCATGTCGTTTGCCTGGATGCTAAAACTGAAAGTGTGAATAGGCGCACAAACCAGCTTGTGATAACTGGTACTCGAGCCTTTTTTGTAACATGGCATGTGCGATGCTTATTACCACAGTACTGTGGCAGCAGGGTTACAGGTTACCAATCTACACATGATATAATGAGGGCGCTGATTGGCTCTGTGGTAGTAGACAAATGAGAAAGTAGTCCCACTGCACTGAGTGAATAGCCACTTCGTTTTATATTTTTTTTAGATGCCATGCAATCTGCCCGCACCACCTTCAGCCCTGGTCTAAATGCATTGTTAATCCTGTCAGTGGAAAAGACTCTTGTCAGGGACATGCCTGACTTTAACAATAGAGTCACAGAATAATGTGCATGTTTGATGGATAGACGGTGAAATTTACATATAAAAAATACATGGCTGAAAACACATACTGTGTAGTTTTGTTTTTTGTTTTTTTTAATATTTAAAGATAGAGGTGCATATCCGTGTATCCTAACAGTGATATGTGGTCATAGTGCATGCAGCTGAAAACTGACTTGGATACTGTGCCCCACCAAAAACTGCCCAAATGTCGTCTTTTAGGGCTCCACCAGTGGTTGACAGCACATATTCAGATTCTTTCAACAGTGAAGAAACTGAAGTTTGCACACAGATACAGCCCTTTATTAATACGCTAAATTTCAAGTACTTATGGGTTTGTGTGTGCACACACTTCTGGTTTTGAAGCTTTAACAACCTAAGCTAATGCTCAGTTTAATAATTCATAACATAAACTGAATGGAGCAGATGATAATGTGGAAAAATGGGCATAAAATTTCACTAATGTCCATAACTTATTGATACGTTAAGCCAAAGTCAGTCCGCAGTCTTACAAACGCAGGCGTATGCAGCTGGACATAACTCAAACACATTTTCAAGCCAAACATCATGACTTTACAGCAGCAGCAAAACACTTTACACAATGTTCTGCAGATTAAAGTGAACAAACTGAACACTTTTAGTGTTTGAAAAATCAACCAACTGAAATAAACTCTGTAACCTTGACTCAGTGATGGCAGTGACCCATGATAGCAGAGTTAGTGAAGCTTTCACACCAGGAATTCAAGGAGCTTCTGGGCTGAAGTTGACCCTTCAGTTTAACAAGCGTCGGATGTGAGTGGCTTTCAAAAATTCTTGAGAACATGATTGTTTGTCACTCCTCCGTCGTTCTTTGAAATCATCATTGCATTTAGACAATATTAATCAATGTTTTATCATCCACCCAATATTCTCAGCCCCTGGGAGTGTTCAGAAGACAGGAAATGAACTGTTTCATATCATTATTGAAGTGCATACTGCAACAATAGGGGATCTTTGTCTGTATCTCTTTGTGTTTGTAATTAAATCTAGTGTGAGGAAGACTGTCTTCTGTTGACCTCTGCATGAATACCTAATTATTCACTACTATATAATTAATAAAGTGAATATTTGAAAAATAAAACTGAAAACTGAGTATCTACTGTATGGCTGAACAAATATTTGAAATATCAAACAGCTGGGCCCAGCCTTGCAAGTCTACCCTGCATTCCCTACCTTAATATCCTCAATAAATTGTTGACAAATTTGCATGTGCAGTTACTTATAATGTGGGTGTAATTACATACAAAAGACAATGTGAAGAACACGTGCAGCCTTCTGGATTGTCTGGTACATTTGAACTTTTCTTAATATAAAAACTAAAACTGCACTGAAGCCCATGAGCCAGAAAATGTAATTTACCACCTTTTAGACATCTTTGAAATTACTTCAGGGATTAATCATGCATGTGGCTTGATGATTAAAGAACACACCTTCACCAGAGGAGGTGAATCTATCTCAAGTCTTTCATGCAGAAGTTCAGCAATTACATTCATGACTTATTTCTCAAAAAGACTAATCAGAGATAACAGAGAAAATAAACAAAGTAAACACAATACATAAGCACGCATAAACATGGGAAAAAACAGAATAGTAAAGTAGTTATAGTAAAAGTATAGCTGCAGAATTTAAAGTTTCAATATGTAAGATTCACATGCTAACAATAGCTCAAATTAACCCTGTCATGCATACTGGTCACTACAGTGGACAGCTATTCTACAGCTGTTCTCTTGTATATTCATGGATTTTGTTGTTTTAGTTTCATATCTGCCAACACAGTGGACGCTTATGCATCATCCCATACACTACAATTGATAACATTACTGTAACTTTGCTGTTCTAGATAAACTTGATCTAACATATTTGAGTGTAAATCAATTCCTTATTATTGTTATTAGACTGTCATTAACAACAGAAGTTGTTTTTTTTTTTGCATGTTATCTCAATGAAGTGAGTAATGACTGGTATTAGAGTATGTTAAAATGTGAGAAAACATCAGATTAGCAGCGTTAAAATGTTTTTATTTCATAGTTTTCACACTAAATACATGTTTTTTGCTTCAACTATTAAACGCATGGTGTCCAGCTGAGTGGACATTTTTGCAACTCCATGAAAAATAGCTTCATAAAAAAAAATTTATCGCATTGTTTTTTTTTAATGCCTAAAGAAGAATAAAATCACTGAAGAAAAAGAAAAAAAAAAAATCTTGATTAAGGTTGTGGTAATTCATGCATGAAAGGGTTAAGTTAATGGGAGCTAGTGTTGTACATCATTGCTGCTGTAGATGAACACTTCAACTGAAATCTGTGTACAGGCTGTTATCATTAATGTAGGCAACTCATACATATGTGTAGCTTGGAAATGGAGTTTGCTAATGTCCACAAACAGCCAGCTCCCAGCTCAAAAATTACCCTTTTTTTATTTTTATTTTTTTATCAGATCATCATCATTATATCAGTCACTTGCACCAATGCTGGTGATGGTGCAAATAAGCTAAATGCTCTATACTCTTTGTGCAGAACATCAGATGTTCTGTATGTTTGACTGCATACATAAATTAATGTAAAAATCTGCCTAATTGTGGTAGCTAGAAGTAAACAAACCAGCATAGCAGACTGTATGGGGCTTATGTTCAGGGAGGGAAACAGAGGAGTAAAAATGATGCATAAGGCAAGAGAAGCTGTTAAGTTTTTTTGTATATTTAGATACGTATTTGGTATTAATTTATTCTTGTCCTCAATGGGCTGAAACCTGGCTAACGCTAGAGCAGCTGCTGATTATGCAGAACATTTGCGGATAAATAATGTTAGCACAAGACCTTTTTTTAATAAACAATTTGGCATATACACCACATCCATGGGGGCCGCCATTGTTGTTTAACGGGCTACCTGATGTCAGAGCTCAGAACTGGGAGTACATCAATCTAGTATGAATTCATGGATGGGAAGTTTGACTGCCATTCCAGTGCATTTTCATCGGTAGAAGGTTGGAAGAACATGAGTTATGGGTGGCCTGGAACGCAGCATCAGTACAACTCTGTTGTGAAATTTATGTTTAAAAAAAAAAAAATTAAAAATTAAAAGATCTATGTTATTGCCTGTACTTAGAGATGTTTCACCCATCTGTCCTCCAGAAAAATTCTGCCAAACCTCATTCATTTTCCTTTGGGTCAGACTGAACCTGTTATGTTGCTCTATTCTAAACCACCAGACTCATCCACTCAAAGGTGGCGGTTTTGCCTCTTTATTGCCGGTTTTATCTGAAATATTGCATTAAAACAGGCTGCAGAGGTATTCTTTCTAATGTGGAACTTTGATAAATTTAAGAACACTTCAGGGCTTCATTACCCTGTGGCAAAATGTTATATGATGACAAGAAAACGTGGTGAAAATATTGTCAATATAGCATAATTGTAAATGAATACTAACTTGTTGGTAAGCTTTTATTAATGGTAAAACCCAATCAAATGTCCAACTAATCATGTCAGAGCCTGTATTATACTGCATAAGTGTCTTGTGATTCTCTTTTACAAATGTCCTTGAACTACTCAAGTCTCACATCCACATCAGTGCGTTCAGCCACTAATTCTAATCACTTCAATCTCAGCCTCTTTCTGGCTTTGTAGGAGTTTTCAGAGTCGTGCTGTGGGTGATGTTAGTAGTCATTACCCAACAGTGTGAAGTGGGTCTTAATTACCTCGAAGGGGTTTAGTTTGCAATAATGATAAGATTGCTGCTTACATAATCCTCCTTATTACATGACTTTTTTCTTGAAGACTTAATAGTTGGATGTAAATTATATGAGACAACACATTGTATAAAATGATGTAAAATGAATGATCTAAAAATGATTCTGTGGTTGGAAGTGTCTATAGCATACTGACTGAAATATAACAGACTGTATGGTGACCAATAACAATCTGTTATTCTCATGGAAATGTTTGTACTGCTATGAGAACATAGTAGTCACATGGTATCAACAAATCATGTATTACGCTTTAATGTCAGTCATTAGGCCCCTCATGTATATTGCAGAGTGTACAGTGCATCCTTTTTCAGTGTTTCAAAAGGGTCATATTTTGCTAAACCCACTTTTATTAGTCTTTGGTATATTTATTTTTTTATTTGGAGACCCTAGTAGTTCAAAAAGTTTGAATTTGAACCCTCCAGGTGCTGCAAAGCTATTTTTTTATTCATTTTGGCAAAAATTGAATGGATTTCTGCAATCCATTTTAATTCCTTCTTAAAGTGAAAACACACCAACCCGATTTTCGGTGGTCGGATGTCGACGGGCAGTCTAGCGAGGTAGGTGACTTGAGTCTGTTTGGTGTCTTCCGTGTGATTGGCTGTTGTTAATGCCATCACCAGTCTTTTCAGCCGATTCAACATATGTAATCGGCCACTACCCAGTGGTTCAGTTGGACCTATCTGATTGGTGGAGGGATAGCCTTGACTAGTGAATCAGTGAACGAGAAGTTTATATGTGAATACAGCTATGCCAAGGTACTTCACACAATTATTGTCCGCTATAATAGGCCATTCACTGCTCACATTGTATCTGAATGAATGCTGTTATGCCCAGCTCGTATGAGAGTATAACAAAGGAAGGGAAGGTTCGCACAGTCACAATTAAAGGTAATGTAATTTTAATAAAGATAACTCAAATCAAACTTACTCAGGTGAAAAATCAGTAATCAGTGGTGAGGTGTAGGATGTGTGGATGCATGTGAGAACAAAGAAACCAAAGAACCAAACAAACATAACCAAAAGTCAAACAGCCATGCTGGGAGCCCAGGTGTCATCAGCCATGCAGGAGGGAGAGAGAGCCATCTTGGTTTCCAGCACACTTATATAGGGTCTGGTCAGGTGTGTCAAATGAGCAGGGCGGAGCCAACCAGAGCTAAAATGGAGGAGTACAAGGAGAAACAGGCAAAATGGCTGACAGCCATCACAGTGCCATGAGTGAATGAGTGTTGTCTATGGACTTCATTCTTTCCATGAAGTCAACACTGTTAGCACAGTGCAATTTGTCCTTAGTTTTCACCTGTGACATCTTTCTTCTTCCACAAGAATAAGCCCTAGAGCTGACATCACCTGTATCTTCCTATTACTAGCCATCCGTTCATTAAGTACAACAACAACAACCCTTCTTGACTACTCGATACTCTCTGCTGACAATGACTGACGACAGCAAGCTCTGTGTTTTGGTCTAAAGAGATGTTTCATCATTTCCGTTTTTACGTCTCGTGCAAGCGTACAACATAGAACATACACTCAAGTTGCTAGTCAATTTGGTGTGTTCTTCACACTTTTTTGACTGTGTCGAGCAGACGGGATCTGACTAATCAGTCGAGCTACCTTTTCTGATGATGATCGGCAGTTGGGTTGGTGTGTCTTTGCCTTTAATTTGTTGCTTCTATAATTAGTTATGTCATGACATTTGCACATATAAGGTCAAGACTTCCGATTAACATTTCTCCAAGTATGGAGAAATGAAACAGAGCAACACAGTCAACAACCTGGAGGGGGTGGGGCGTGAAGTGGCTCATTTGCATTTAAAGGGCCAGCGCTCAAAATGACCTTTCTGGTGTCATTACTCAGAAATAGGGTTGAAGATGGACCTGTGAATTAATGAAGAATTCAGACCCAAGCATAGCATTTACAGTTTATGTAGACCACAGGGAAATGTTCTAAAATGCACATTTCCATTTAAAAAAAGCAAAATATCACTCCTTTAATGTCAAACATTGGCTAAATCATGAGCTCCGTGCCCTTAAAAATGTAAACTTTATTTGGTTATATCCAGAAGTAACATCCCATTCTGTTGCTAGTCAGACTTTTGGCTCCTTTCTTACTTTTTAGCTTACCAGCTGATAGGCCGTAAGCTATTGTCGTCATGCGGTGTCCGGCGTCGTCGTCATCTGTCTGTTGTCATCATCCTGTCGTCTGTTACAAAAATTTCAATCATCTTCTTCTCTGACTGACTTCAAACTAAACTTGGTATACAGCTTCTTTATGATGATGTCAACAAAAGTTAGTGAAATTATTTGGATCCAGCTCTGATTCTGGATTTGGTGCGACTTTGAAAAATTTCCCCATTATAAGAGATAGGAAGTGGATCAATGCAATAACTCAGTAAATATAAATGATATCCAGTGTAAATTTCTACAGTCCAGCCCTGATGGGAGATGACCAAAACATAATGTCCACATGCTGATCAGGATCTTCTTCTGGATCCAGGATCTTACAGAAAATTTAACATGGGCTCTTATGGGGAAAAAATTTCAATTGTCGTCTTTTCACAAACCACAGTTCTGATTACTTCAAACTTGGTATACAGCTTCTTTATGATGATGCCAACACAAGGTATTGAAATTATTTCGATCCGGATCTGATTCTGGATTTGGTGCGACTTTGACAAATGTTCCCATTATAAGAGATAGGAAGTGGATTGATCCAATAAATCAGTATCAATGATATCAAGTTGGAATTTGAATTTTTTACAGATCTGATTGAAATATGACCAAAACATGGGCTATTTCTGTAATATAATAAACACACATAACTGGGTGATAATAAATGGTATCTGAATACATTTCCCAAAGCTTTTAATTTGGCCGGTAAGCTACAGGGCCATTGGTCCTATTTTTTACACTTGTCGGCACCAAAAAGTAGTGACTTATAGGAAGATGTTCACAGAAATTGACCCTTCTCCAAAGATAAGAAATGCACATAGTTGCATATTTTTAAAAGTTCTTTTATGGAGAGTTTTTTTTTTTTAATTCTGTGAAAATTGGCTGGTCTACCAGTGCTCGAGGGCAATGTGGACCCCTGGAGCATCAGCTGCTCAAAGAGCTAGTGGAGGCTGAACCAGTATCAGCGACAGCATCACAGCTTCAGGTGTCTTAGGAGAGTTGACTACTTCGACTGCCTGAGGTCAGCTGGTTGAGGGACTTCAAACGCTTTCTCAATGGGGGGTAGCACCATTTATTTTCCAACTCCCTCTTTCCTGCTTTAACCAACAGGAGTGGCAGCTCTGTACATTATTGACCCACAACATATAACTACACAGATGAACACGGAGCCTGTTATCGTCATGTACAGGAGCAGTGTTGAACAGTTTATTTCAATTTAATATGCCTCTATATGTCTCTGTGTTCATGGTTCTGAGCTTCCAATACTGACACTGTCCATCAATCTGCCTTTTACTTTGATTCTCCAACAGAGCATCACCATGAATTTCAATCGCTAGTTTTAATTATTTATTTTAATTTATTGTCTATTAAATTCCAGCAGCTGGATTCTTTTATAAAAATCATTAGTGGTACAGAAATATCTCCCTATATTTATTATGGCCATATATAATATTTATGATATGAATATTAACTTTTACTTCATGTATGTAGCTGAGAATACAAAAAAATCTATTGTATGTAGTGTTTTCCAACCTGCAACAATACATATATTATAAGATGATGAAATATTCAAGTCCAACAAATCTATAATATAGAAGAAATGTGATTTTCTGTGTGTAACATTTATAGATCAAAGATCTTTACATGATTAACTGGCTCTAATGCATGCAGTGGATTATGAATATCTTTCAGCAGTTGTGAATTCCACTCCCTTCTCTGCAGTCAGTTTTTTAGGTTGTAAAAAACCTACTCAGAAACAGGAGGTTTTGATGTTTTCAGACCAGTGGGCGGAGTTAATTATATGATTGATAGCTGTAATGACCAATTGCTGTTCAGATGTAGTCCGTCACGGCTCTACTCTACTGTGTCTTGATGTAGAAGCTTGAAAAAGTGGTGTTGAAACTGTGTCAGATCATGCTTTTTGACTTCGACTGAGGGGAGCTAATGAAGCAAAGAGTGCATTTTCTGATTCTGGCCTTTTTTCCTTCTCATTTGACTTCCTGCAGCTTTAATACGCAGATGTAAGAATGGCATCTTCTCCTCTCAACTTGTCTTCCCTTTAAGGAGCAGTAAATATCAGCATTTCTATGTTCAAATTTAGCAATGAAACAAATTTGGCTTTAGACTGAAATTAAAATTAAAATTGAAATTGACATGTAATCATAAAGAAAAAGAATGAAGGAAAATAAACTGTTGATGACATAATACCTACATGTAAAGGTATGGTAGGACTTTTACGTTATTTATTCCCACCCAATCTCCAAAAATTAATAGAATTAATTTTCCTTGATTTCCTAACAATATGATTATAGATTTTTAATCCATGCTTTTCAAAATAATATGTTATTGATATTAACTTTGGTATTAAATATTTATTCCTATAAATATGTATTCCTTACATATATGTAAGGAGAGATCATACTCGTTCTCTATTTTACGATACAATTTGGTTATATGTAAATCAGAACATCAGAAAAAACATCAGAAAATGAATGCAATACATCTCATATTGTCTTGGCGGGGGGGCGGGGGCAGAAAAGGGGTGCCTTACACAGGGTGCCATTCAAGCTAGCACCCCCACGGGTCAGGGGTCACACAAAATAGTGACTTTAACCTTCAGAACCTCTTTAGTTCAGTTTTTTGTGCGTCTTTCAAGGCTGTGCACTTATTTCCTGTATGTTCCTGTTCTATCTGAAGAAAAGAGCATGAGAAATAAATAAATGTTTATGCGTCATTTCAACCCGGAGAAAACAACAAACCTAAAAGCTGCCTAAGACTTTTGCACAGCACTGTATAAATAAACCCACACAGACATATACATACATACATATCTACCATCTACTTGTAAACGCTTGTAAACCCCTCTGATGTCAAACTCCTAATTCGTCTTTGTATCATGAGGAAATCATACCCTTGTAACTCATTTTAAATTGGTTTATGGAAATTGCTTTAATTCCACATTCAAACTGTTCCTCCAGAGAGTGATTGCCATGCAAAAGGCAAAGAAAGCAGCTGGATATAAGAGTCAAACATGATGAAAACATCTGAGTGTCTTGTGATATCTCACACTATAAAGCACTTTGGGTAGCGATAAAAGTGCTATGTAAATTCGTATCCATTTACCAATTTCCGCAGTTTCTTCAATCTTAACAGTAGTAACAACCTGTTTCCTCTCTTGTGTCACAGCATTTATGTGGAGTTGAGCGGTGTGACATAATCGTTTTATTTATTTATTGCTTTTCACACGTGTGATCAAGTGAGTAAGAGAGAGTTTGACAGTTATCCAACATTTGTTTGCAGCTTGGAGTGAGTGACATCTTCCCGTTTTAACTTTTGACTGATGATTAATACCTCCTGCAGTGAAACAGCTTCTATATTGAGATGCCACAGGGCAGAATGTAAAGGATTACCTCTGAGACTGTGACATCCTCTTAATCCACCACTGTGCTGAGAATGTTGAGAATTTAGAGACATTTTCCTTATACTTTTTTGTTACAACTAAGCAGCCTCTAATTATTATTAATCCTTCCTGAGTTTCCCTGACCTGTCTTCATTGGGTTTCACATAAGGAAGTTTATTTTGTGTTTTCCACTCACCAACTGGGCCCTCAAATGAAATAAATAATGTGGTAGCAAGTGAGCAGGTACCATCTTGAAATACATGGTTATATTAACCCATAAACAGCCACTGGTGACCAAAAGCATCTACTGACCTCAATGTTTAATACCTGTTGATCCACTAAATCTATTAATACATGTAAATAATTGGTATAAAATACAGTTTCAGTCAGATATGACCCATTTGGATGTTCAGAGGCTCCATAGTTACTATGGAAACGCATCATCTTCTATAACATTGATTCACCAGTAAAACCCATGGAGTTGGATCAATGACAGTGGATGGAGACAGCGGGTTTATGTTAAGTTAATGATATATTTTAATGACAAGGTCACTTTTTCTTCAGTTTTCTCTGTTTCTGATATAATAACCCTCAATTTTAACTGGAATTTTTATGAACATCAACATGATCAGTAACTGAAATATAGGAAAATACCTGGTGTTCACTGAATAAACACAAAATACGGAGGATAATATCATAATAAATGGTGATCAATCGCTTAAGAAAAGTTAAATATAGAGAAAAAACATGAGATGATTGATGACACCTTCTCTGAAAGCTGATATAACTTTTGAAAGGATAGTGATTTGTGAGCTTGTTAGTTACCGCAGTTACAGTATCATACTGGGAATGATTCTGAACATCCTGAGTGCTATTTAATACCCATATATATCTGCTAATGATTCACAGCAGAAATTACTGACATAAACTATCATTTATAGTGATTATAGTTCTAGGAATAAAATGTAAATCTGGCAGCCCTTCATTTGCTCGACTGTTGATTGTTTCCACTCAGCAGCCAGAAAACGACGGAGTGGCAGCGATGACATGTCACATGTACTTCATAATTAGAATTATATGTGTGAGAATTCATGCCAGTAATTATGTCTGATGTGAGACCTTGCCCTTTATGGCTCCACTCAAACACCACACATACTGTATTCCTATTAAGCTGAAATAGGTAATGTTTTCTGACATCACTGGACAAAATGTCAGTATTGTAATCCAAATAATCTGGCAGGAAACAGGACTTTTGCACCTCCTCTTAGCTCTGTTTTTAAATTTAAAAAAATATTGAGTATTTTTATGTGTTTTCTGTTTCAGTGCCAAGAAGTGTTGCATCTATCTTTATATTCAGTCTAAGCTTAGAGGACAGAGCTGCAGGAGGATGGTGTGTATTTTTAAAGTCCAGTATTTTTATTTCTGATAAAAATACTAGACTGACTCCTGCCTCCTGTAGCTCAGTCAGTTCACACAGATAATATCCAACATGATGGCAATGAAGGTGGGAGTGGTTTTCATTTTTATAGCACCTGCTGAGTTAATGTACTGTAATGTTCATGTATTGCTAATCAAAATATACATTGAAATGCTACATTATTTGTTTGTTTTTGCCTTTTTTTGTTGAATAAATAAGCAGTTGTAGGTATTAGTGGTGACAAAAAAACCCATTTAGTAACAACATTAATGTTTTAATCAACAAAGCCCCCTGTTGTAGAAATTACTTTGGCAATTGTTCCACAATTATTGGAAAAAATGCATTTAGTCAGTATTCTACATTGGTGTTTAAATCAATAAAGCACCCTGTTGTAGAAGTTACGATGACAATTGTTCTGCAATTACTGGAAAAAATGCATTTAGTTAATATTCTACATTGGTGTTTTAATCAATAAAGCACCCTGTGGTACTAATTACTATGGCTATTGTTCTACAATTACTGGAAAAAATGCATTTTTGCAAACAGCAATGGAAAAGAGTGTTAAGAAGTCGATATTTTGTTTATGTATGTACTTGTGAAACTTTCTAAAAGACATACACCACTGTTACAATGGCGAACAATCAACAAAAAGAGTGAAATTGTATGTGACTGCACACCACAAATATTAGTTTTTCATGGAAGGACACTGTTTTAGTTTTTTGTTTGTTTGTTTTTTTCAATATTATGATATCCAAACAGCAGATGGTAACAAAAACACATAATACATACTACCTTAATAAAACTGTATGTCAAGGCAACACAATTCTCTGCCACCCACATCCCACCTAACTCAGGTCAGAGCCCCTTATGAACACAAGCAAACGCAAACACACCTATATACGCATGTGCGGCAACAACAATAAGAAGAAAAAAATAGGACCAATGACCCTGTAACTATAGGAGATCAATTTCCCAGTAGAAGTGGGTGGTACTTTCACTGGAGGATGACTCAACCAATTAAATGAAACTCCATATATGACTTTCTATCAGTGTTCAGTAGTAACAATATTGATATCTGTAACTGTCTCCATGGTATAAGCCACAGGTGTCAAACATGCGGCCCGGGGGCCAAATCCGGCCCGCCAAAGGGTCCAGTCTGGCCCTTGGGATGAATTTGTGAAATGCAAAAATTACACAAAGATATTAAGAATCACTTTAGTTCAGGTTCCACATTCAGACCAATTTAATCTCCAGTGGGTCAGACCAGTAAAATATTATCATAATCTATAAATATTCACAACTCCAAATTTCTCTCTTTGTAAATGTAAATATTTTCATGTATTTACACTAAAACAAAGTAGAATTTCACAAAAAATGTGAATAACCTGAAATGTTTTAAGAGAAGTACAGTTTTAACAATATTCTGCCCTTGTTATTAAATGTTTTGTATATTTGTAGATCCACTGTGATCTGTACGTTATAATGAACATGTGTAAATGGTAAACTGAAGCAGAATATTGTTAAAATTACACTTATTTTTTCAGTTTGTTCATGTTATTCACATTGTTTGAAAGGATAGTTTATAGATGTAAACATTTTCATTGTTTAATTTAACTTTTTTCACCATAAAACATACAGAAAATTTTGGAGTTGACATTATTTAGCTATATATTATTGCATTATTATTTTACTGGTTTGGCCCACTCAGATCAAACTTAGCTGAATGTGGCCCCTGAACTAAAATGAGTTTGACACCTCTGGTATAAGCCGTTAAAATATGGACTGTTATAAGTAAAGGCACATTTTTAATATTTCAGAAAATTGTCAAAAACTTAAAAATCTAAATTTCTTAAAACTGTGAACAAAGTTGGTAGACATTGTCCCGAGGAAGCTACATAAAAACTGACGGCAAAGACGATGACTAAGATGAAGATGACATCAGACAAAGCGCCTTCACAATAGCTCGTGGCCTATTGGCAATTCGTGAAATGGGTTCAATGAGTCTGCCAATAATAGGAAAGAGTTCCAAGCATTGTGAATTTTCTCTCTTCGGAGTGAAAATCAAGTTTTTTTGAGCTTTAACTTGTATAAAACTTTCTCGGTTGTGTGATGGGGGCAGCGATCCTCCAATTAGAGGATCAAAGTCATCGCTACCTGGGTTGAGAAAGTCAAGATTCACTTCATATATATATATATATATATATATATATATATATATATATATATGTTTGTGATAAGAGACATAAAGAAGAACACCGATACTGGATTGGAAGGAATGTTCCGCTATAGCCTCTGCTTGACCTATGAAAAACATCCCAAAGGTTACCAACTTAGAGTAAAACCAGAACATACTGTACATGTGTTATTGGTGAAGGATTGTACACATGTTTTGCAGGCGTTACAAACAGAAGGGTATGTTCAGGTTGATTTTGCATTTGTAGAATTAACTGAATGAGGTCAGCGCATATGGATGAGGAGGGAACTAATTTGACATTGAGGCTCCCATGCTGTTTTGATTAACGTCGGAGGCTTTGCAGAAGCTGACTAAAAAGTATTATTTAGAATCTAAAGCTAAGAGGGTCTCTGTCAAGGTTTGAGGTGGATGGTTTGTAAAATGAGGGAACTGCTTTCTTACAAAGTGTCCAATTTGGAAAAAAGTCTTTCTAAATTGGCTTCATATTTTCATTGAAATGAGCACAGCCCTTTTTTCAAGTGAGTGAAAGGCGAAGCTGGGAGCACAGTGTCAAGTCCAGAGAAAGAAATGAGGAGGCCTTTTCCAAGTGGATCCAGACAGGCAGGGAGTCACACTAACAATCATCTGGTGTATGAGTGTGTGTGTGTGTGTGAATGGGTGAATGTGAAGCTTTGTAAAGTGCTTTGGGCACCAGGAGGATGTGGAAAAGTGCTATATAAGTGCAGTCCATTTACCTTTTACCATCCAACACAGGGGTTTTTGCTCATTAGCTGCCCATTAATAATGTTCAAAGTTCCAAGTATCAGGCCTTCATCACTCTTATGGGGCTTTTCCACTACTGACCCTACTCGACTAATCGGTTTTTGGGGTTTTCCATTGGGTAATAGTGCTAGAACCAGGTACTTTTTTGCTACAGACGCAGCTGGGGTTCCAAGTGACTGAGTCAAACCAAAAATGTGACGTCAACAGACTGCAGGCCACTGATTGGGGTAGGTCATCCAAGGACTGAAGGGCAAGACACTGAACCCTAAATTGCTCCCAGTAGAGCCTGGCAGCACCTTGCATGGTAGCAGCCGCCTACTGGTGTATGAGTGTGTGCATACATGGGAGAATGTGAAGCTTTGTCAAGTGCTTTGGGCACCATAAAATTGTGGAAAACCGCTATATAAGTACCTACCATTTACCATGATTGGCCAGGTGACATGACTGGCAGAGTTATGAGAGCAACTTCATGTCCTCCACTGTTGTGTTTTGTTTTTGTCACATACAAATGATGTCACAGATGTTATGATAGGTTATAACGACCTCACCCACATTGAGGTGTATCCAGACAGGCAGGGAGTCTCGCTAACAATCATCTGGTGTATGAATGTGTGTGTGTGAACGGGTGAATGTGAGGCTTTGTAAAGCGCTTTGGGCACCAGGAAGATGTGGAAAAGTGCTATATAAGTGCAGTCCATTTACTTTTTACCATCCAACACAGGGGTTTTTGCTCATTAGCTGCTCATTAATAATATTCAAAGTTCCAAGTATCGGGCCTTCATCACTCTTATGGGGCTTTTCCACTACTGACCCCACTCGACCAAAAATGTGACGTCAACAGACTGCAGGCCACTGATTGGGGCAGGTCGTCCAAGGACCGAAGGGCAAGACACGGAATAAAACTAAATTGCTCTCAGTAGAGCCTGGCAGCACCTTGCATGGTAGCAGCCGCCTACTGGTGTATGAGTGTGTGCATGAATGAGAGAATGTGAGGCTTTGTAAAGCGCTTTGGGCACCATAAAATTGTGGAAAAGTGCTATATAAGTACCTACCATTTACCATGATTGGCCAGGTGACGTAAGTTGCAGAATCATGAGAGCGACTTCAAGTCCTCCACTGTTGTGTTTTGTTTGTGTCGCACACAAATGATGAAAAAATATAAAGGAAGGTCCGCAGAACCTGTGAGCCCCCGAAGCATTTATACAAACATGTGACATTTCGGGCCAAGGCCCTTCATCAGACTAAAGACGGAGAAAAAAATTCTTTTTTGCTTTTCTAAGATGACTCATATTGCATGTCAAGTGTCACTGTGATTAGGCACTCCATATAAAACACCTGTGTAACTCTCTGTCCTCAGTCTGATGAAGGGCCTTGGCCTGAGGCATCACATGTTTAAATAAATGCTTCAGGAGCTCACAGGTTTGGCAGCCCTTCCTTTATATTTTTTCATAATTTTTTGGGGGGGGGTCCTGCACACCTCTCAGTCTGTGGATGTGCGTGTTGATCACCTCTTCGCATACAAATGATGTCACAGATGTTATGATAGGTTATGATTCAATCAGCCTAAAAGGGCACATGTCTGCTCCGACCAACTTAGGTGCACTGATAAAAGCTTATGTTGCCCCATGACCACTCCGCTCGTCTGAGGAATGTTGTCTGGTGGTCCCCAGACCTTGTACAAGACAATCTAGGCTGTTTTCATGGGTCGTTCCACGTTGGTGGGATGTTCTACCGAGCACTATGAGAACAGAGGCGTCCCTGCCTATCTTCAAGAAGCTCCTGAAGACCCAGCTCTTACGAGAGCACCTCCTGTCTTAGCACTTTCAGACATTCCATTTTAAATATTTTAATAAGGTTTTCCCAGGATTATCACAGACTTTCCCAGGATTATCTCTGGACCTGCCGCGGTGGTCCTGCCTCTCTCCTGCCTCCATGTGTCTCCCCTTACTCTGCCTTCCGCTCCTCTCCCCCAGTTTCTATCTCTATCGCTCTCTCTTTTCTCTTTCTTTACCCTCTCTCTTTAACCCCAACTGGTCAAGGCAGACGTCCATCCTCCAGGAGTCTGCGTCTGCTCCAGGTTTCTGCTGTTAAAGGGAAGTTTTTCCTCGCCACTGTCACCAGTCACAAGTGTTTGCTCCTGGGGGATTCTGTTGGTTTCTGTAAATTGGCTTAGAGTCTGGTTTTGACCAGCTCTATATATGAAGTGTCATGAGATAACTTTTTTGTTGTGATCTGGCGCTATACAAATAAAATTTGATTGATTGAGTGATTTGATTGGTTTTCCCCTGTAAGTCGCTTTGGAAAAAAGCATCTGCCAAATGCATAAACATAAACATAAACATGATGACCTCACCCATGTTGAGGTGGTACTCAATCGTAATGGAAAATCACTGAAACGGAGTCTTGTCAAGTCAAGTAGCAGTGTGTGATGCAAACCTGTCATGGGAAAAGTGGCATTAAGGAACTGCCAAATTTTCCAGTAAATTCTAACTTTTGCCTATTGAAATTTGGATATTATTTTATTTAGACTATAACAGACAGTGAGAAGTAGAGGGTTGTGTTGGAACAGTGTGTTGGAATTATATGTATCCAGACCATAATGACAGTGGCATCACCGACCAGTGATAAAAATCCACCTTTACTCTCTCAACCACACAATATAGATGCTGTAATAAAGCATAAAGTACAGGCAGCAACTTGCTCTTCTAACAGTTGAGATTGTATGAGTCATTTTTATTTCTCATTGTTAAACCCCCATGTTTTTAGATTTAAGAGGGCATGTAATATAGGGAAAGAACAGGTGTTGTTTAGTTTAGATATCACTAAATCCATCCTTCAATCTGCTGAGTTTTTAAAATTATTTGTGATTAATTATTTTTGTTATTAACATGTGATATTGTTTAATATAATATATTAAACCAAACCCTGATATCTTTTCCTAATCCAAAGCAATTTTTTCAGTATCGGAACTTTATGATAAAATCTTCAAATACACATAATTTCTGGTATACATGGTCCAAAAATACCATAAGCCACAAACCAACACAAACATACAGTATAACAACATATATATTTTTTATTAACCCATAAAGACCCAAACATCCACTGGTGACCTAAAGCATCTACTGTTCTAAAATGTTAAATAACTTCTGAACCACTAAACCTATTAATACATGTAAATAATTGGTGTATAATGCAGTTTGTCATCTTTTCGTGGTCATCAGATATGACCCATTTGGACGTTCAGAGGCTCCGCAGTGAAGAAACACCGTCATCTTCCACAACATTGATTCACTCGTAAAATCAAATCAATAACAATGGATGGAGACACTTGATTTATGTTAATTTAATGATAGATTTTACTGAAAAAATCATTTCTCCATCAGTTCTCTCTATTTCTGATATAATAACCCTCAACTTTAATCTGAGCTTTTATGAACATCTACATCACAGGTGTCAAACATGCGGCCTGGGGGCCAAATGCGGCCCGTCAACGGGTCCAATCCGGCCCGCGAGATTAATTTGTGAAATGCAAAAATTACACTGAAGATATTAACAATCAATGGTGTCAAAATCATTTTAATTCAGGTTTCACACACAGACACACAGAGTCCAATTAGATTTCAAATGGGTCAGACCAGAAAAATATTATCAATATAACCTACAAATAATGACAACCCCAAATGTTGTCTTTGTTTTCTTGGTGTAAAAAAGTAAAATTACATGAAAATGTTTACATTACCAAACTATACTTTTACAAAAAATGTGAATTACCTGAACAAATATGAACAGATGGAAATGTCTTAAGAAAAGTAAATGCAATTTTACCAATATTCTGCCTGTTACTAAATGTTTTGTGCGATTGTAATGCACATGTGTAAATGATAAACTGATAAACCATATTGCTAAAATTGCACTTGTTTTTCTGAAGACAATTCAAGTTGTTTGTGTTATTCAGATTTTTAAGGTAACTTTGTAGATGTAAACCTGATCATAATATAATTTTCCTTTTTTTCACCCTTATTATTTTACTGGTCTGGCCTGCTTGAGATCATACTGGGGTAAATGTAGCCCCTGAACTAAAATGAGTTTGACCCCCCTGATCTACATGATCAGTAAATTACATATAGGAAAATAGTTGATTTTCACTGGAAAAATGCAAAAAATACAGAGGATAATATTATAATAAATGATGATAAATCGCTTAAGAAAAGTTCAATATAAAGAAAAAAAATATTTCGGAACTTCCACAAAAGTAGCACTGGGTCTTTGTGGGTGAAAAAACTAAACAGATTCAGATATGTTATTTGTCCCAAGCTGGGAATTTGACGTGCGTTGGTAACATTCTATCCCCGTGACTGGGCTGACAGTGTGCGCAGACATGGCCTCCTTTATTCAGCTGTGCACATGAGGCATGTCCTGCACCAATGTCAGCGTGACATGCGTGTGTCCATGTGAGTAATAGTATGTGCAGAGCATGTGGTCTGATGAAACCCAGCACAGCCCTCTGCGCACTGAGGCTCACTCAAGTTCACCTCGGGTTTGCTCAGGTTTCACTTGCTCAGTTCCTCTGTAACATTTGCTTCACTTTCTCCTGTCAGAACTTAACGGCGTCCCATGAGGAGACAGGGGAGACCATGTCGGAGGGGGAGGTTTTCAAAGCAGTCTTTATCAAAGACTTTAGCGAGGGTGGAGAAGAAAACGTAAGGCAAACAGAGGGAAAACTTCAAGTAAGTAACAGCGTGAGTGCTCTGCATGACTCTAAGTGTTGTTTTTGAAATATGAAACTATAAATACAACATGTTCAGTGTGATGTATAGAGTAGAAACAGATTATCTGTGGAGAATGTTTGAATGTCCTAAGTTGACGCCTGTGATAGAGGTCATTCACGAGGTCAGGAAGTAGACGTTTATTTGGATTTTTAATCGGTCTCATAATGTGCAAAATCTTGTAATAATTAAATTGGCAAGTTTTCCCAACTAGTTTCCCAAAGTTTGCTCTGTAATAGGTTTATTTTTAATTTTACTACAAGCGTCAGATAAGAGCCTCATCAAAGTAGTTTAATCTCTGGTCAAAGTACACACAAAACTTTTAAACTGTCATTAACACATATAGTGCTTGTCACAATTTTAAGATGTGAAATGTAATTATGTGAATATTCAGATAGATATTTTATTTTTAAAAAGAGGTATGTACTTAACCCATAATGACCCAGTGCTACTTTTGTGGCAGTTCCAAAATTGTTTTTTTAATAAATATTTTTTACTTTTCTTAAGTGATTTATCCCCATTTATTATGACATTATCCTCTCTATTTTGTGGTTTTTCAGTGAACATCGGATATTTTCCTTTATTTAATTTTCTGATCATGTAGATGTTCATAAAAACTCAGAATAAAGTTGAGGGTTATTGTATCAAAAACAAAGAATCTGAAGAAAAAGTGACTTTTTCAGCAAATTTTATCATTAACTGAACATAAACCAAGCGTCTCCATCCAGTGTCATTTATCAAACTCCATAGGTTTTACTGGTGAATTAATGTTGTAGAAGATGATGATGTTTCTATGTTCACTACGGAGCCTCTGAACATCCAAATGAGTCATATCTGATGACTATGACAAGATGACAAACTGTATTTTACACCAATTATTTACACGTATTGATAGGATTATTGGATCAACAGGTATTAAACATGTTAGATCAGTAGATGGTTTGGGTTGTCGGTGGTTGTTTGGGTCTTTATTGGTTAAAAATTCATCTTGTTTTTCAGTTAATGCCTGCACTGGATCATGTGAGCCCAGCTAAGTCATCTCCTTCAGTCAGCGCTCAGTCTGAAAATACACCCAACACCGTAACTTCCCGGTCAGACTTGATGGAGACAGCTGTGGATAAACACGGGGGTATTTCCCAGCGGCGGTGTCACAATGCTCCAGGACGTGGTGGTGAGGTCAGCTCGGGTCGCTTCTTAAAAAGATCATCCGTGTCAGAGGACAGATCGAGCCCCTCAAACTCTGCAGACTTGTTCCCCACCCCGGCTTCGTCCAGAGAGTCCATCCTCTCAGAGTGCGAAGACCGGGACAAGTTCTGGTGGGGGGTGGGGCTTTCCTCTGTGACCTCTCCTGTCTCTTTTAGCCGAACAGTCTCCCCCTGCTCCTCTGTCCGCTCTGGGGTCTTCACCCCCTCTGTGGTCCAGGTCAAGAGGCACTTTCTCGCCCCTGGTTCCAGTCTGGTGAACATCCCTCAGACCTGTATGTCATCTTGCGAGAGCTTATCTGTTCCCCAGTCGCCACCTCCTCGGCACCGGCCTCCTCTCACCAGACTCTCCCTTCTCACTGCCATCCTAAGAAAAGGCCGTCTCCCTGTCCTGTCTTCTTCTCTGCAGAGACCTTACACCCCCTGCTGGCCTGTCAACCCTGTGACCCTGTCCTTCTGTAATGCATGTTCAGCTGCCTCCAGCGTGGCCTCCATTCCCCTGGAGTTTTCCTCTAGATTCTCCTCAACAGCATCCGTAGACAGTCAGAGTCATGTTCATAGGGAGCCGAGTAGATGCGCTACTGCTACTCCTGTGCATCATGGCAGAACATGTGAAGAACAAGTGAAAAGATGTCATTTAAATAGCATCCCGAGATGGGAGGAGGTTGTTTCCCCTCCACCTCAGAGGTCTTTGAAACCAGTGAAAAACAACACACTACCGCAAGCTCCACCGCCTTTATTTTTATCACAATACAAATCAGTTTCTCCACCAGACCATGAAGAAATATCTCACTGTACTTCTCCAATAAAAGCAGAACACTCATACATATCCATTTCCAAACCAATGTCTCCTGAGTTAAAGTCCAGCACCACTCAAATGTCCCTTAAAGGCCATGTAGGTAATAAAATCAACCCCCCCATCTCCGTGTCTCCTCAACCTATTACTGAGGAGGACACTTGTGTGCCTCAGAAATGGACTCGCCTTCCACATTCATCTTTCTCGAAGCTTCAGTCACTTTCTCAGCAGCTGAGGTCTGCATCTTCCTGCCCTCCTCACATTCACTCTTCTCAGCCTCGCTCTCCCAGTATCACCGTTATTCCTGCACACACAAACGCACAGTCACCTCTGCCTCCTTCCCAAAATGCCACTGGAAAGTACAAGTCAGAGAGAGACCGCCCCGCCGCAAAAAAACCACTCAGCTCTCACTGCCTGTCTCCTTCCCGCTACACACCCATCGTTTTTCCCGGATGGCCGTCACCCACTGCCTCTCCTTCGCCAACGCCCTCCCCTGCTCCACCAATCAGAGACCTCACTCCGTCACCTTCTCTTTCCCTACGCTCCACGCCCTCTCCAAGGCCGGGGAGTGGAATATCAGACTGCAGTGACAGGGAGGGTAAAAAAAGAAAGGTAGCCCGCTCTGTTTGGCATATGCATGACATCTGCATGTTTGAAATGAGGATATTATTTAATATGCTCTCTGACATACTGTTCTTTGAGACACCCACGCTGTGCAGTTAAAAACAGATTTTCCTCATTTGATAGCTAGATATCAAATGCTGTGCTCTGTGAAGAGATGTTTATAGATTTCTGTTTATCTGCTTGTCCTTTCCATGTCATTCATTCCTTCATGTTGTTTTAGATCTTTGCTTTTGAGAGATTTCAGACTTCACAAGATTTGAATGACTGACATATGTGAAATATACATAACAGGGTTGTACAGAATTTCAGAATTTAATTCAATTCAATGAAGGAATTTGAATCTGAATTGACTCCACCCTACAGGATGTTGAATGGAATTTGAATTACAGGAAGTGGAATTGAATTCATTGCAGTTCAGAGAAATTCATTCTACTCGCATATCAGTGAGAATGTGATACTTTCAACATACATTTTTCTTGTAAATGGAAGTACAGACATTAACATCAAGCATACATACCTTTAATGTTGAATAATTAACAATATTTTCATTTCAAAGCAATCAAATGAAACATGTTTTGGTAGTAAATGCAATTATCATTTATGAAAGTACTTTACAGGGTAATGTTGATGCATCTAATAGTCAACAGTTCCTCAAATGTTTTGTCACTGAGGTGGCATCATTCGGTCTGAATATCTGTATGAAATTCATGCTGTACTCATATGTAATATATACTGTAAAGCTTCATTGTTAAATACACCTTAATTATATATCAGGAATTTCTTTGAATTTCATGGAATTCCAATTCTACTTCCTGCAATTTGACTTTGAATTGCAATTCTGCATTCTGTTTGCAATCTCAGTTCAAATTCAAGAGCTGGATTTGAATTTAGGGATCATTCTCAATTAAATTCTGAATTTTGTACAACCCTGATACATAAAGAGAGAACCATCTATGAATAAATAAATAAATAAATAAATAAATATATACATACATACACTCTGCATTTTAGATCAGGCCTCTCATAATAAGTTAACCCATAAAGACCCAGTGCTACTTGTCAGTTCCAAATGAATTTTTCTCTCTATTTAACGTTTCCTAAGTGATTCACCACCAGAGATTATTACATTTCCCTCTATATTATCCCAGGTCATATAGATGTTCATAAAAGCTCAGATTAAAGTGGAGGGTTATTATATTTATATTATATTACAAACTGTGAAACTTGAGGAAACAGTGACTTTTTCAGCCTCAATGGGTTTTACTGGTGAATGTTGTAGAAGATGACAGTGTTTTCACCTTTACTACGGAGCCCCTGAACATCCAAATGGGTCATATCTGATGACCATGAAAAGATGAGAAACTGTATTTTACACCAGTTATTTACGTGCATTGATAAGATTAGTGGATCAACAGGTGTTAAACATTTTACATGACTAGATAGTTTTGGTTGCCAGTGGATGTTTGGGTCTTTGTGGGCTGAGTAAGAAAATCTCAGACATCCGAGTTTTTATGAGATGACAGTCATCATGTTTTTTGCGTGTAAGTATAGAAAAGGTGACAGCAAATATCTCTGCTGACATTTTCCGTCAGTCATATAAACCGTTGACAGTTAGTTGCATAGTGATGAGATTTCCAGCCCAGAATTGCCTCTGAGCGTGTCTGTTTTGAATGATAGTGGTTAGTAGCCTGTAGCAGTATGAGATAGAGCACGCCCTGAAAAATGTATGTAAAACACACAAATGGTTTCTGAGGTACATTCTTCGTACTCTAGTCAAATGCACACACTTAAATTGGAAATGAGTTGATATTCAATGTCTGCTCTCTCTATAAACTCCAGCCACACAAGATTAAGTCCAGCTACAAATCGCTCGCCGCTATTCCCACAAACACCCTTCTGCTGGATCAACAGGTGAGTTATTTATTTGAGTTTAACCCCACATATCCATGTTGTTATGTTACACCCACACAGCTTTTTTAACCTCCTAAGACCCAGCTATGGGTTTTCTGTCCACATTTGTGGACAAGAGTTTCACAACTTTATACAAGAAAAAAAAAGGAAAGGAAAACTGTCCACCACACAGGACATTCCTTAAAAACTGCATCTGAAAAAACTGTTGCATCATGATGTTTCTAATATAGGCACTTATTTAATAAAAACAAAAAAAGCTTGTGTTTTGCTGGCATTTCCTGGGTCTCAGGAGGTTAATACAGACATCTCTCCTGGCATTTTGGAATGATTGCAACATGGAGCTAACATTACAGTTTTATAAAATATTACATTTCTATGGAGGCTGCAAACACTGGAAAACAAAAAAAATTGCAGAAATTTGCAGAACTTTTTATGCTTCCAACAAAGATTCAGGCCTAAAAGTCATTGCACATCGCATATTGTAGTGTTACTCATACAGCCACATGATATCTGAGGCAGCCGATGAGCGAGAGGGAGAGAATGAATGAATATTAAATGATCTAAGTCACATCTTGAAGAGTTTTCTAAGATGACAATACGATCACTCGAAGCAAACCTCAGTCTTGACAGGGTGGGATGAGGCTTGTCTTTTTTCTTCACATTTACAGGCAATAGACGAGCAGATTGAGAGAGGAGAAGGAGGTCCATGCGACGGATTAGAAGGAAGTGTTACATCGCACAGTCTTGCAGCAGATACCCATGCTGAGGTATTACTGCACACATCACTGCATGTTTTCACGGCACAATTCACCCCATACACCAGGGACATCAATAATGTTGTCCTATCTCGTTCAGCAGATGTGCTCACCCGCTCAGCTCCGGCAGCAGTCTGAAGAACTCTATGCAGTAATTGATGAGATATTAGGGAAAACCATTCTGTCAGTGAGTTTTTTCATTATTTAAGTCATACAATTTCAGCTTTACAAATGGTTTAATCAATATGCAGTCACTTTTTTATATATTTAGATAGATTTTTTTAACCTTGCCATTGTATGACACCGCGGTGGATTAGAAATTTTGCATTGGAAGCAAAATCCCTCCATTTTTAGAGGCTCAAAAGTTACTGGACAACTGACTGTCAAGCAGCTTCATGTCCAGATATGTGCTTCCTGGAGGGTTTGGTTTCGACTGGCTCTATATGTAAAGTGTCATGAGATAACTTTTGTTATGATTTGGTGCTATATAAATAGAATTTGATTGATTGAGTGATTGAGTGACTGATGGTTATTCTATGACAAATGAAGCCAGTCAAAGATCTAGAGTTGATTCCTTATGTAGAATTTGCATTTGCCAGCTCTTCACTGGAATTCTCAATATGGGGTCCAAAGACTTGTCAGTGCTAGTGAAGAAGGCTGTAACTGAGCTGGAAAACAACCAAAAAACCTATTGGTAGTCGCTTTTCCATTGACCCTCAAATTGCATAACTATAACTTGTGCATAAAAATTTGCCTAATGGAAAAAAGTCAATTTCGCCAAAACTCTTGTTTTTCAATGAAAAGTTTTTGTGCTGGCAAAAGGTGATATTTTTTTGGGTGTAGCACAATTGGTATATCATGTAAAACTACAATGGAAAGACCTTTTTCTGCAACTAGTCACGTGAATAAAAAAACTGATGTTGACAGATGTTACAACAAGTAAAGAAAAAGAGTTTTAAAAGAAACATGGTGCAGTATGTGTGGACACACCAGGAAGCAGAATAATTTTTTAATTTATTACGGGATAGGGGGGTAATATATAATAATAATGAATATATCTGTAAATCAACGTGATGTTTATGCTCGTCGCCATGTTTATGGAATAGCTTCTTGTGTCATATCGCGATAATAAATAAACAAATCATCACATTTGTGATTTAACCTCCTAAGACACAGCGACGGGTTTTCTGTCCACATTTGTGGACAAGAGTTTCACAACTTCATACAAAAAAAAAGAAAAGAAAACTGGTCACTGCAAAGGACATTCCATAAAAAATTTAAAAACTGCATCTGAAAAAACTGTTGCATCATGATGTTTCCAATATAGGCACCTTATTTAATAAAAAAACAAAAAAGCTTGTACTTTGCTGACATTTCCTAGGTCTTAGGAGGTTAATTGAAAAACCAACATTGCGCACTTCTGTGTTTTTGACATTTAGTAAATATTGGTAAAGTTCTGCGCATATGTCCAATGGAAAAGCCAGTAGAGAGGTAGCAACAACGTCAAGAGGCAAAATCAACAAGCACATAAAAGAAAACTGAAGTAGTTTGTGAAGAAAAAAGACCCACCCATGTCAAGAACATGTTTGAGGGGGAAGGCGTGTCATTATAAAGGTCTACAATCAACAGATTCATGAACGTACATAACAGAGCGTTAACAACATGGTGTAGACCACTGGCGACAGGAAGGAAAGATTAAAATTTATCAGAAAATATCTGAAAAAGCCTGTTCAGTTCTGGAAAAAAGATTCTTTGAACAGATGAAACCAAGATTAATATGTATGGGAATGATGGTAAGATAAAAGTCTGGAGAAGGAAAGGAACAGGTCATGATCCAAACCAGACCATGTCATGTATCCTACCTCAAAAGACCCAGGGCTACTTCTATGGCAGTTGCCAAATGCATTTTTCACTCTATTTTACCTTTCTCAAGCAATTTATCACCATTTATTCCAATATTATCCTCTTTATTTTGCTTTTTTCCAGTGGAACTCCTGTATTTTCCTATATTTAATTTACTGATCATGTAAATGTTCATAAAAGCTCAGATTACAGTTGGTTATTATATCAAAAACAGAGAAAACTGAAGAAAAAGTGACTTTTTCAGCAAAGATACCAATAACTGAACATAAAAACAAATGTCTCCATCCACTGTCATTGATCCAACTCCATGGGTTTTACTGGTGAATCAATGTTGTAGAAGATGACGGCATTTCCACTGTAACTACGGAGCCTCTGAACATCCAAATGAGTCATATCTGATGACCATGAAAAGATGATAAACTGTATTTTACACCAATGATTTACATGCATTGATAGGAATGATGGATCAGTAGATAGTTTTCTTAGATGGTGGATGTTTGGGTCTTTAACACAGTGGATCAGTGTTATTACATGGACATATGTGACTGTCAGCAGAACTGGGTCACTGGTGTTTACTGATGATATGATGCTGATGGAAGTAAAAAGATGGATTCTAAAATAGGCAGCACTGTCATCTCTGCTCTGATTGATAATGACCCAAATCATATGGCAATTAAAAACAGCTCAGGAGCTACTGAGGGTAAAAAAAAATGATGATGATGATTGTCAGTGTCCAAGTCAGTCACATGATCTTAACCCAATAGAGCAGCTTTTCAGTCACTGAAGACAAAACTGAAGGTGGAAAGACCCACAAACAGCAACTGAAGGCATCTTTAGTAAAGGGGTGGGCTGTAGCTCGATATTTGATGATGCCATTGGTAACAGATCAGGTCATTTTTTCATCCATGTATTAAAAACACTCAAATTTCCAACCACCTTAGTTCGTCCAATTACTTTTGAGCCTCTGAAAATGGAAGGATTATGTTTAAAATAGTTGTAATTCCTAAATGCTTAGTGCAGCATTTTTGTTAAACCCCTGGGATTAAAGTTAAAAATCCACACTTCAATCAGGAGTACAGAGGAAATATAACAAAATTTGTGTCACCATTCAAATACTTATGTCTTTGTGCAAAACACAGGAGTCATCACAGACCTCCAGGGCATCGACTATCAACACTGGTGTGCAGGTGAGTGTTTACTGAAATATGATGTGACTCTGGAAAACTCCTAAACTCTGTAGAAAATGTGATATTCTGATAATTGATAGCAACAGTGTTCTTTCATTAAAGGGGTCATATTTTACTAAACCCACTTTTATTAGTCTTTGGTATAATTTATTTGTGTATTGTGCAAATAGTCCTTAAAGTTTGAATTTGAACCCTCCAGGTGCTGCAAAGCTATCTTTATATTAATTTTGGCAAAAATCAAATGAATTTCTGTTCTGAATCATATAAAAGCAGGTAGATCCCTCACTAATTCCACAGTAGTCTTTTAATACGAGTCTGTGACTAATATCTGTGTTCCTTATTTATTTATTTATTTATTTATTTATTACTGTCAATGATTTTTTTTTTTTTAATGGTGCAACAGGGTGGGAATGTTCATGGGTTTGGGTATAAAAAAAACAATGACTGTATTATGCTTTTCTGGATGACTCAATATGTAATAAAAATACTTTGAACCAAAAAAAACAAAAAACAAATGGATTTCTACAACCTGTTTTAATTCCTGCTTAATTTGTCACGTCTATAACTAGTTACGTCACAACATTTTGCACATATAAGGTCAAGACTTCTGACGCACACCAGAAAAAATTAAATCTTACCAAGTGTATTTTTCTCATTTCTAGTCAAAATATCTCATCACACTTAAAATAAGACATAATCACTGAAAGAGTAACTTTTCAGTGCAATATAAGAACTTATTTTTAAACAATAGTTCTTTAAAATCTTATTTCAAGAAATCTTACAAAGATAATTTTCACTTGTTCCATTGGCAAATTTTTTTGTTTGTTTTTTTGCTTAATTCAACTTTTTTTTGCTTAATTCAAGCATTTTTAAGATCTATTGTCTAAAAATAAGTTCTTATATCTCACTGAAAAGTTGCTCTTTAGGTGATTATGTCTTATTTTAATCCTTTCATGCATAGTGGTCACTACAGTGGACAACTATACTACAGCTGTTCTCTTGTATATTAATGGTTTTATTGTTTTACTTCCACATCAAACAACACAGTGGATGCTTATGCACCGTCTCATACACTGCGATTCATACCATTACTGTAACTTTGCTGTTCTTGATAAACCTGATCTGCACTAACATGTTTGAGTGTAAATCAGTTGCAAGTTATTAGACTGTAATTAACAGTTTTCTTAAACAAAAAGTTTTTTTTTTGCATGTTATCGCCACAAAGTTAGTAATAACTTGTATTAGAGTATGATACAATGTGAGAAAAAAAGATTAGCTGCATTAAATATGTTTTTATTTCATAGTTTTCATGTCATTTTCTGTTATTGCGTTTTAAATACATGTTTGCTTCAAAAATTAAACAAATAGTGTCCAGCTGAGTAAATATTTTTGTAACTACATAAAAAAATAGGTTCATTAAAAAAAAAAAAAAAAAATCAATCACATTGTTTTTTTCATGCCTAAAGGAATAAAAACCCTCAGGAAAAAACATCTTGACTAAAGCTCTTATAATTCGTGCATCAAAGGGTTAAGTGTGATGAGATTTTTTGACTAGAAATGAGAAAAATACACTTGGTAAGATTTGGATTTTTTTCCAGTGAACATTTGCAGCAGCGGTTGTAGTCCATACTGAAAACATGTCCAAACTTCGAGCCAATTACCTAAAATGTTCAGTCGTTGGTTGAATGGAACAGAGCAGCACAGTCAGCAACCTGGAGGGGGTGGGGCTTGAAGTGGCTCATTTGCATTTAAAGGGCCAGCGCTCAAAACGACCTTTCTGGTGTCATTACTCAGAAATAGGGTTGAAGATGGACCTGTGGAGTTGAATTAATGAAGAATTCAGGCCCAAGCAGAGCATTTACAGTTTATGTAGACCACAGGGAAATGTTTTAAAATGCATAATACCATTTAAAGAAAAAAAAAAAAAAAAAGCTAAATATCACTCCTTTAATACTTGTGTGCAGGCTAGGAGTTTGTGAGGATGATCATTATAAACCAAAGGGCAACATCAAAAAATCACATATTTAACTATATGTTCCTCAGCAAAAAAGACATCATTAACTAAATTAAACTTGTCACAGTTCTATTTCCAAACTGGGGCATTTTTTTCTTGCTGCAATGATGTAAGGAGCAAATGTGGAGTATAACATGCAACTAAAATCAGCAGCAAGATTAATATTTAAAACTTTGTGCCCCGTGGCTTTCAAGACTCATTTCTGCCTGTTGAAAAACTTAACACAGATAAAAGAAAACCTTTCTTTACCTGTCTTACAGCTTAATCATCATTTTCATCCCTGAGCAATGAGTACTGGATCTTTCAACAACAGTGAAAACAAAATCACAGCTTTAGCCTTAAGCCAAAATAAATCCTATATATTAAAGAAAAAGTCAATATAACAAAAGAAAATGCCAAAATGTAACAACTTCTGGCCCAAGAAGCAAATGCTCCTGTGCCGTGATTTACTAAAACCCTAAGTGGAAGTGAGATAAAAGTGAATATTCGCTGTATAATCATGAGCACAGGAACTGAAAAGACATCTGTTCATTATTTATCAAAGGGGAAAGCTTCTTTGGTATCCTGAATAATATGTGTGTGTGAAAAAGAGCACACTGAAGTACATGGTCAGAATTTCTTAAACCCAACTGAAATCATACTGATCAGTGATTACAAATTAATCAATGGCATAAATAATCACCAAACTGTCTGAAAAGTGTCTTCATCAAATTTCATCTGTTCCTGTATTTTTATTAAAAAAAAAAAAAAAAAAAAAATTAACAGGGATTTTTTTTTTTTTTTAGCAGAATATAATGTTTTGGATATAATGCACAATGCGGTTTCAGTGTTTAACCTGCTTAGTGTCTTGAAAAAGTATTGGACTATGGACTGGACTATGAGTGAAAAAACAGAATAAATTAAAAACAAGATAAGAGTAAAACAAATATTCGATTTCAGATAAATAACTATTAGATAAGATTAAACACTGGTCTACAAGTACAATGCCTCCAGAATAAAAGCAGAGAAGAAAAATTTTGTCAAAAATGCTGCTTGGCTGTAGTTCCCAAGATACAGTCTTTGGTTAAAATGTGAAATTCTGTGAATTAATGAGAGAATGGGTTTTACTCAAAAAGAATGTTTGTCTCAGAGCTACAGAAAACACCATCTACACATTATAATGCATTCACTTTTCAGGTTCTCTCTAGTGGAAGATTTACAAATCGGCTGTATAAATGTACATAAAACTGTAGATATGTGCAATAATACTTTATCATATATATTGAAGACATTTCAATGGCAGATAAATTCTGAAAATGCACACCACTGTAACTGAGAATGCATTATTATACACGTGTTCAATAAATCAAGAGAATTCGTACTACAGTCTTTAGTCCTGTGTCACTTGGACTATTGTTCCATTGTGTGGTCAAGGTCTGCAAAAAAAAAGACCTTGATAAGCTCCAGATCGCTCAGAATCAGACTGTTACACTAGCTCTGGGCTGTCCGTTTAGAACCAGTGTTAATGCAATGCATCAAAAACTGTCGTGAATGAAAGTCAAGGACAGATCAGCATGTAGTTCTGTGTTGTCTTTGCATAAAATCAGGACCTCTCACAAACCCTTCAGTCTGTTCTCTGAACTACAGCACACCTGTAACAGACATGGGTTGAACACCAGACCAGCCTCTAATGCCACGTTTTCCACTAGGTGGTACTGGGTCAACTTGACTCAACTCCACTTAGGTACCAGGTACTGTTCCTGGAGACTGTTTCCAGCAGGGGTGTCAAACTCATGTTAGTTCAGGGGCCACATTCAGCCCAATTTGATCTTCAGTGGGCCGGACCAGTAAAATATTAACAGTGAAAAAAGTAAAATTATATTATGATCAGGTTTACAGCTACAAAGTTTCCTTAAAAATCTGAATAACGTGAGCAATTTGAATTGTCTTAAGAAAAATGAGTGCAATTTTAACAATATTATGCCTCAGTTCATCAGTTTATCATTTACACATGTGCATTACAATGGCACAAAACATTTAGTAACAGGCAGAATATTGGTAAAATAGCACTTACTTTTCTTAAGATATTTCCGTTTATTCATATGTGTTCAGGTTATTCACATTTTTTGTAAAAATATAGTTTGGTGAAGTAAACATTTTCATGTAATTTTACTCCTTTACACCAAAAAAACAAAGAGAAAATTTGGGGTCGTCATTATGTTTATGTTTATGTTTACGCATTTGGCAGACGCTTTTTTCCAAAGCGACTTACAGGGGAAAACCAATTAAATCACTCAATCAATCAAATTTTATTTATATAGTGCCAGATCACAAAAAAAGTTATCTCTTGACATTTTATATATAGAGTTGGTCAAAACCAGACTCTAAGCCAATTTACAGAAACCCAACAGAATCCTCCAGGAGCAAACACTTGTGACTGGTGACAGTGGCGAGGAAAAACTTCCCTTTAACAGGCAGAAACCTCGAGCAGACCCAGACTCCTGGAGGATGGCCGTCTGCCTTGACCAGTTGGGGTTAAAGAGAGAGAGTAGAGAAGGGGAAAAAGAGAGAGCGATAGAGACAGAGACTGGGGGAGAGGGGGAGAAGGGGGGAGTAGGGGGAGACACATGGAGGCGGTTGAGGATAAGTGAGTGGTGATGATGAGGGCAGGGAAGAGGCCGGACCACTGCAGCAGGTCCAGAGATAATCGTGAAAGAATCTGGTTATCCTGGGAAAAACCTTATTAGAATATTTAAAATGGAATGTTTGAAAGTGCTAGGACAGGAGGTGCTCTCGGAAGAGCTGGGTCTTCAGGAGCTTCTTGAAGATAGGCAGGGATGACTCTGTTCTTGTAGCACTTGGTAGAGCGTTCCACCAACGTGGAACGACCCATGAAAAGAGCCTGGATTGTCTTGTACAAGGTCTGGGGACCACCAGACTACGTTCCCCAGACGAGCGGAGTGGTCGTGGGGCGACATAAGCTTTTATTAGTGCACCTAAGTAGACAGGAGCAGACCCACGGAGAATTTTGTAGGCTAGGATTAAAGATTTGAATTTGATGCGGGCAGCTATGGGTAGCCAGTGTAACTCAATGAGTAAGGGGGTGACATGTGCCCTTTTAGGCTGATTGAAGACCAGACGCGCTGCTGCATTCTGGACCATCTGTAGTGGTTTGACAACACAAGCTGGGAGGCCCGTTAGAAGAGCATTGCAGTAGTCAAGACGGGAGATAACCATAGTCTGCACCAGGAGCTGGGTGGCCTGTTCGGTTAGGTATGGCCTGATCTTTCTTAGGTTGAACAGAGTGAAACGGCATGATCGGGTGACAGAGGCAACGTGATCCGTGAAGGTCAACTGATTATCAATCATGACTCCCAAGTTACGTACTACACTGGTAGGAGCCAGAGGTATGGAGTCAATAGTGATGGAGATGTCCTGCTGTATGGTTGGCTTAGCTGGGAAGACCAGCAGTTCAGTTTTGGACAGGTTCAGCTGAAGGTGATGGGCTTTCATCCATGCAGATATGTCAGAGAGACAATCTGAGATCCGCACTGAGACTGTGGAGTCATCAGGTGGGAATGACAGATAGAGCTGGGTATCATCAGCATAGCAATGATATGAGAAGCCGTGTGAGTGGATGATCTGACCGAGTGAGGTGGTGTATATGGCAAAAAGGAGGGGGCCCAACGCAGAGCCTTGGGGGACCCCCGTGGTGAGGTGGTGAACTGCTGATGTGTGCCCTAGCCAGGACACACTGAAGGACCGACCAGTAAGGTAAGATTGAAACCAGGAGTGTGCGTGGCCTGTGATGCCCATGTTCCAGAGTATGGATAACAGGATATCCTGATTGACAGTGTCAAATGCTGCTGATAAGTCCAGTAGAATGAGTACTGAAGACTTGGCTGCTGCTCTAGCCTCTTTCAAGGCTTCTGTCACAGACAACAGAGCCGTTTCAGTGGAGTGGCCGATTTTGAAGCCAGATTGGTTGATGTCAAGGAGGTTATTTTGGGAGAGGAATTCTGTGACCTGTTTGAAAACCGCCCTTTCGATGGTCTTAGAAAGGTTATAGGTTATTATGATAATATTTTACTGGTCTGACCCACTTGAAATCTAATTGGACTGTATGTGTCTGTCTGTGGAACCTGAATTAAAATAATTTTGACACCACTGATTGTTAATATCTTCAGTGTAATTTTTGCATTTCACAAATTACTCCTGCGGGCCGGATTTGGCCCCTGGGCTGCATGTTTGACACCTGTGCATTACAGGGTACCACCAACTTAGAGTACCTGGTCATCATAGCGATGCTGCGTGTAACTTCTGTGACATGTGCTCAGAGAGTTGCTGATAAACTCGCTCTTGCGTGTTACCCCCTCAAGCTCTTGCTGAATCTTTTCATCGGCCGCCAAGGACAGAAATGTCTGAACCTCCTCGACCGACTACGGTGTCGTTTTGCGGGATGCCTGCCGGTATATTTACTGTAAACTTCCAAATCTGTTTTTTTTTTAAATGGCGGGCTGCGCATTGATGACACAATGACGCAGAGACAACTCTCTGACCAATCAGTTGTCTGCAGTGTTTACACATGACTTTTTAGTATCTCTTCACCTGTTTTGGAACTTCGGCCGAGCAGATACCAAAAAACTAGTACAGGGTACCAGATTCCAGGTTCTTTTACGTAATGGAAATGCAAAAAGGCTGAGTTGAGTCGAGTTGGTGGAAACGCGGCACAATAATTTCTTCACTTTGACATTCAGAGCACTGGGCAGAAATCACATCTCGTCAACATCTACCGTGGGCCTTCACGATGCATTGTTTTAATTTTACTTTACCTTTGCCAAGAACTAATGCACTCAAAATCACATTTATAAACGGAGCCATCTCATATTGGAATATGTTACCTCCAGAAATGATGTTAATAAGTGATCCTGTTGTTTTTAAAACAAATCTTAAGAAATCTGTTATCAATAATGAAATAATGCTACATTAATGTAACTATGTTTGTTTTTTCCTGTCTATGTGTTTTGTAAATGTATGAATTGTAATAATTTTACATTGGGAATGGACCCCAGGAAGTATAGTCTGTACTTTGGGAGAGACTAATGGGGATCCTTAAATAAAGAAATCAAGAAATAAATAGTTTAGAATAGGGTAATAGGAATACTACTACTACCTTGTAAATAAAATGATGTAAATGTTGAGAGTGTGGTCCTAATACATACAAGGATAAAACAGTTTTAAGGAGGCATAGAAATGCTTTTGTATGCTTCTATACGGGGTGTTGCCCTTTATGTATTCAGAGTGATACTCCAGGAAAGATAACCAATAACTGAATGCCAAATGAGTTTGAAGTACTATGCTTACAAGTACACTTTGTTAATTTGAAACCAGTGATTAGGTGTTATTATCGACCAAACAACGCAAACAGAATCTTAAGCGTGAGTGTGGTTTATTTTATGGGTTTCCTTTAAGTAAATATGCATTTACTGATTTGTCTGTTGAAAAACAAGCTTCAGATTGTTATATTTCCTTAAAGAGGCGTACATTTTGATATTTGAAGTGTTTTAATAGCCCAGTGTATGACAAAAAATGCACAAAAAGTAAAGATATACAGAGTGCGGATAACAAAAATGCAATAAAAATACAAAAAGACAGGACAAACATCCTCCTCCTTCAGCTTCCACCTGCTGCACAGTGTTAGAAACTGTATTCCAGATGTATACAGCTCAGATTTAATCCTGTACCAGACAGCGTTCAGGCTATTACAGCAGGTATTGATTTGGTTGACAGCTCGGTGGATTTTGACATTTGTACTGAGACATTCAGTAATCCCTGAAATTTAAAAATATCCAACAAAAAAAAAAGTGTGTATCAGACTTCGAACATTTTGTTGCTGTCACTTCTGGAACCACCTTACGTTACCTCCACATGAGCTAAAACTGGCTGGATATATGTGTTTCAGTCAGAGACAATCAGGTATAGGTCTGCCAATAACTATTATTTTCATTATTACTTAATCTGTTGAGCATTTTCTCAGTTAAAATCAGACTCAGGTTTATTGTCATTCGATCAGTGATACATGATACAACAAAATATAGTTACCCAGGTCTCAGTTTTGAAGTATAAGGAAGATAAAAGGATAAAATATGAAGTAAAATATATAAAAGGTAAACAGGGAAGAATAAAAACTACCATAAATATGAAAAAAAAAATCTTAATATGTGAATAATGTTAACCATTGTTTCCTAAAGCCTTATGTCATGTCCTCAAATGATCTGCATGATTCATGACATCAAAGAAGAGTGAAGAAACAAAAAAAAAATACACATACAGGGTGGGGAAGCAAAATTTACAATATTTTGAGGCAGGGATTGAAAGACAGTGTATGACCAATTAGTTTATTGAAATTCATGAGAATTTATTTGCCACAAGAAAACTGACATAATAGAAAATGTTTTTATTCTATGTGTCCTCCTTCTTTCTCAATAATAATAATAATAATAATAATAATAATAATAATAATAAACGTAATTTGTATAGCACCTTTCATACAGAAATTGTAGCCCAAAGTGCTTCACATTGATTGAAAAAAATACAATATTAAAATTCATTAAGATTTGATTAGAAATACAATAAAATAAAAATAAATATAAAAACAGCGCACATTAAAATATTTGATTATGCATAGAATTTTTGAAGTGCAAGAAATAACTGCCTTCACACGCTTCCTGAAACTTGTGCAAGTGTTCCTCAAATATTCGGGTGACAACTTCTCCCATTCTTCTTTAATAGTATCTTCCAGACTTTCTCGTAATAGTTTTGCTCATAGTCATTCTCTTCTTTCCATTATAAACAGTTTTTATGGACACTCCAACTATTTTTGAAATCTCCTTTGGTGTGACGAGTGCATTCAGCAAATCACACACTCTTTGACGTTTGCTTTCCTGATTACTCATATGTGCAAAAGTTTCTGAAAAGGTATGGATAATAGTGTTAGGTATGATTATGACATCAATATATGTGTGGTTTCAAAACAATTGACGTAGTGCCTGCTGAGAAAAAGCAACTAAATGTTCATTGTAAATTTTGCTTCCCCACCCTGTATTTATTTCACTTATTATTCTAAATACTAAAAACAGATGTTAACCGGAATAACTCTTGGTTTAAAACAGGGGTGTCAAAGTCATTTTAGTTCAGGATCCACATTCAGCCCATTTTGATCTCAAGGCGACCAGACCAGTAAAATAATAACAGAATAGCTCATAAATACGAAATACTAAAACTTGACAAATTTGTCATTGTATTAGTGCAAAAAAATAACATTAAATTTCAAAAATAATTATTTACAAATTATCCACACAAAACAATTGTAAAAAAACAAACAAACAAAAAAAACCCTACAATTTCTCAAGAAAAATAAGTGCAATTTTAACAATATTATGCCTCAACTTATCATTTATACATGTACATTACAGGTGGGATCTACAAATACTCTAAATATTTAGTACCAGGCAAAATATTGTTAAAATTTAATTTTCTTTAGACATTTCAAGTTGTTCGAGTTATTCACATTTTATTGTTAAAGAATTTTTTGTTTATGTAAATATTTTCATAATTTAATGTTGTTTTTTGCTCTAAAAAAGGGAAAGATTTGGGGTTGTGATTATTTATAGGTTATTATGCCATTATTTTACTTGAGATCATGTTGTTCTGTATATGGAACCCGAAATAAAACCAGTTCAACACCCTTTGACTGCATATTCATCTATGCAGAAGAGTGAAGAAACAAACAAAAAAAAATACACATTTATTTCACTTAGTATTGTAAACACTAAAAACAGATTTTAACCGGAGTAAGTGTTGGTTTAAAACAGGGGTGTCAAAGTCATTTTAGTTCAGGATCCACATTCAGCCCAGTTTGATTTCAAGGGGACCAGACCAGTAAAATAATAGCAGAATAGCCCATAAATACTAAATACTAAAACTTGACAAATTTCACATTGTATTAGTGCAAAAAAAAAAAAAAAAAAAAAACATTAAATTTTGAAAATACTTACATTTACAAATTATCCATACAAAACAATTAAAAAAAAAAACAAAAAAAACAAAACCTACAATTTATTAAGAAAAGTAAGTGCAATTTTAACAATATTATGCCTCAACTTATCATTTATACATGTACATTACAGGTGGGATCTACAAATACAATAGGCATTTAGTATCAGGCAAAATATTGTTAAAATTGAACTTAATTTTCTTTAGACGTTCAGGTTGTTCAAGTTATTCACATTTTATTGTTAAAGAATTTTTTGTTAATGTAAATCAGGGGTCTCAAACTCATTTTCTTTCAGGGGCCACATTCAGTCCGATTTGATCTCAAGTGGGCCGAACCAGTAAAATAATAACATAATAACCTATAAATAATGACAACTCCAGATTTTCATCTGTTTTTTAGTGCAAAAAAAACTCTGTTAAATTATGAAAATACTTACTTTTATGAACAATACAAACAAAAAAGATGTGAATAACCTGAAAAAACTGAAATTTCTTAAGAAAAATAAGTGCAGTTTGAACAATATTATGCATCAACTTATCATTATGGATTGGATCTACAAAGACACTGAACACTTAGTAACAGGCAGAAAATTGTTAAACTTGTGCTTAATTTTCTTTAGACATTTCAGGTTGTTCATATTTGTTCAGGTTATTCATATTTTATTGTTACAGGATAGTTTGTAAATCTAAATATTTTCATCACTTAATTTATTTTTTGCACTAAAATAGACAAAAATTTGAAGTTCTCATCATTTATAGGCATAATGTAATATTGTTGTTTTTTTTTTTCACATCAAACCGAGAAGAAAATATGGAGTCATGATTTCTTGCAGGTTATTATTATTTTACTTGAGATCATATTGAACCTGAACTAAAATGAGTTCTACAGCCTTGACTGTGGAATTTTTGCTCTTCACAAATTCATCCCATGGGCAGGATTGGAACCTTTGGTGAGCCGCATTTGGGCCCCGGGCCGCATGTTTGAGACCCCTGATGTAAATATTTTCATAATTTAATGTTGTTTTTTGCACTAAAATAGAGACAAATTTGGGGTTTTGATTATTTGTAGGTTATTATGCTATTACTTTACTTGAGATCATATTGTTCTGTATTTGGAACCTGAACTAAAACCAGTTCAACACCCTTTGACTGTATATCCATCTCGTGGGCCAGACTGGACCATTTGGAGGGCCGGTTTTGGCCCACGGGCCATATGTTTGACACCTGTGATTTAGAATAAATACTCATCTCTAAAGTTTATTTTCTGAGCTGTACCTTTGAAGGACGTCTTTTCATCATTCTTCCTTAGTCACTTTGTTCTTGTGTCACATATTTGGATGATTGGTTTTGTAGACGACATTTTTCCGTTGTTCCTCTATAGATTTGCACAACCATATTGCTTTTGTTTAACTTATTTCCTTTCAATTTCTGCAGAGTAACTCCACATTTCCAAGATCCTGTGGGCGTGAAACTAAATATGTAAGTACAAATCTTATGTTGAATTAAAAAACTGCATTTTGTTGAAGATTTTACCCTCAGAGCCAAAGTGCCAACTCACTAGACCTCATGTTTACTTTGTCAGAGTTTCAAACTTTTCTGTCCTAGATGTACTGTTATACTGTTACTAGTGTGTTTTAGATGTGGTCGTTTTAATGCTGTTGTGTATTCGTGCATGCTGTACCGCATTTGTCCAGCAGTCACCACCAATGCGTTCTGGCCATAGCAACATGATTGTAAGGTTATTGTATTCCAAAATTACTAATATCTCCCAAAATATTGGTTGTATCAACTTGCCGTTTTCACTCGTCTCTTCTTTGACCAAAATTACATAAGTATGCCAAACTGCAGCAGTCAGCTCTTTCTGGATTTTGCGTGAATCCCCGGACACACATGCACACACACAGAGGCCACTTGGCTTTTATAATATAGATGATAAGTGAACACTTTTGCTGTTTAAGCTCCGAGTTATATTAAAGATGTTTCCCATCAGACACTTCCCTGCTAAATAAATTTAAAAAAGGCGCTCATATTCAATGTTTGTATGCAACAGAATCTGAAGTGGCAGGTAATTGACTTGATCTTTATCACCCTATGTCTGTATCTGAATTAGACACACTGTTTTGAAGTAAATTAAAAAAATCTTCTGTCTCTGTTGGTAGAACTGATAAGTGGCACAAACAAATCAAACATTTAATGCTTGGAGACCTTTGAGGTGCTGCTGATACAACAGAATGACATCTTATCTGCTAGTTAATGTCTGTAAATCATTTTTTGCTGTATTTTTTCTGTATAAAACCAAGCCGTCTGTCTCAAATGCTAATTAAAGTGCCTAAACATAACATTTAAAACTGTATAATCATGGCCCAAAGTTTTGGTATTGACATAAGTTTTGTTTTCACATTTGCTGCCTATTTTTCTATTTTTTTCCCACGTGTTTCTAAGTTGTATTGAAAAACAATTAGAAGCATTATACAGGTTTCAAAGAGCTTTATTGACAAATAAATCATATTTTAGCAAAGAATCTATTTGTGTCATTCCCAAAACTTTTGGCCACAACTGCAAGTCATTTCAATCAAAAGTTATGGTTAAAAGATGTTTCTATAAATGTTGTACAGTGGTGGTCAGTATTATTAGATCCCCTCACATATTTAACCCATAGATGCCCAGTGCTATTTTTGTGGCAGTTTCAAAATATTTTTTCCTCTGTATTTAATGTTTCTTAAGTGATTGATCATTTATGACAATTTTTTTTCAAACATGTTTTCAGGGAAATCATATACTTTGTTACATTTAATTTACTGATCATGTAGATGTTCATCAAAACTCAGAATAGTTGAGTTATTATATCAGAAACAGAAAAAAACTGAAGAAGAATTCTTCGGTTGATTTTTTTTTTTCAGTAAAATATACCGTTGATCCAACTCCATGGGTTTTACTGGTGAATCAAAGTTGTAGAAGATGATGGTGTTTCCACGTTCACTACGGAGCCTCAGAACGTCCAAATGGGTCATATCTGATGACCATGAAAAGATGACAAACTGTATTTTACACCAATTATTTACATGTATTGATCGGATTAATATATCAACAGGTATTAAATATTTACATCAGTAGATGCTTTTGGTCACCAGTGGCTGTTAGGGTCTTTTTGTTTGTTTGTTTGTTTGTTTGTTTGTTTGTTTTAATTTGCCACTAAAACACCCATAAAACTAATGAAATATCTACAAAACCATCACTGTGTTCTATAAACCATAGAAAAAAGCCATCATAAGGGCATTTAGGCCATTTTTCTTACAAAAGTCCATGTCACATAATCATGTTCCTTCACAGACAAAAACACATTCCTTGTGTGATCATGGTGTGATCATGGTGTGATCATGGTGTGATCATGGTAAAACTGATGGTGATGCAAGAGTCTTAGGTGTGAGTCTGTGTGTTTCCTTGGAATACAGATGTCAAACATGCGGCCTGGGAGCCAAATCCAGCCCACCAAAGGTTCCAGTCTGGCCCTTGGGATGAATTTGTGAAATGCAAAAATTACTCTAAGCTATTAACAATCCTTTTAGTTCAGGTTCCACATTCAGACCAATTCGATCTCAAGTGGGCGGGATTCAGTAAAATACTTTCATAATAACATATAAATAATGACAGCTCCAATTTTTCTCTTTGTAAATGTTAATATTTTCATGTATTTACACTAAAACAAAGTATAATTTCATAAAAAATGTGAATAACCTGAACAAATATGAACAGCCTGAAATGCCTTAAGAGAAGTACAATTTTAACAATATTCTGCCTGTTATTAAATGTTTTATTTGTAGATCCACTGATCTGTAAGTTATAATGTACATGTGTAAATGATAAACTGAAGCATAATATTGTTAAAATTACACTTAATTTTTCAGTTTGTTCATGTTTATTCACATCTTTTGAAAGGATGGTTTTTTTAGATGTAAACCTGTTCAAAATGTAAATTTAGTTTTTTCGCTCTAAAACAGAGAGAAGTTTGGAGTTGACATTATGTATATATTGTTATGGTATTATTTTACTGGTTCAGCCCATTTCACATCAAATTTAACTGAGTGTGGCCCCTGAATTAGAATGAGTTTGACTCCCCAGCTGTAGAATGTACAAGGCCAATTAAAAGTGGAAAAAACATGGGGGAAAAAAAATTAAATAAAAAAAAAAAAAAAAAAAAAAAAAAAAAAAAAAATATATATATATATATATATATATATATATATATATATATATATATATATATATATATATATGTGTATGTACATGCATTTCATGGGCATTATTAAATGAAATCATATTTTGGAGGCAAAAAAAGTTAATATTTTCCTGTCTGTCAGGTGTTCTACTTATTTCAGCCACCACTGTAAACCACACATTTGGTTTTGGAACACTGAAAGCATACCCATGTACCTACGCACAAAGGTAATGTTATCTTATCAGGACTGAGCTGCTTGGATACATGCTGTTGTCTTCAGTCCTTGAACTTAAGCAAGGCCAGTTTATGCGCATTTCATACACAAAGACAGTTTATATGGCTTTACATTGAAATGAAAGAGACATCCAGTGTGAACACAAAAGTGCGAGAATTACTATTATGGTAACTTCCTTATGAATTCTTCTCTATATTTAATCTTTGTTGCAAGATCTCTCACCATTTACCATAATGCAAACCACATAGATACAGTACATCACATTAGATACTTGTCCTTCCCTACATACATGTCTGTGTCCTCAGATTCCTGTCCTTGACAATTTATGATGTAACATCTGGAAGGAAATAAAAAAGTGCACAAACAATGTATTAAAATTGAAGGGTGCATAGATTACATAGATCATAATGCATGTCCATGTCTACAGATATTTATGCTTGTCCACATATTTGCCTTTGTCCGTGTATTCCTGTCTTTGTCCACACGGATTATAGTTACAGTACATGTCCTTGTTGTGGACACCTGCCTATAGATGTCTCTCCTTGTTTATAAATACCTGTCTTTGTCCATAAATTAGATGCTTGTCCATTAATATTAGTCCATAGAAACATGTCATTCTCATAGACACTTTTCCTTGTTTCTGGATAATTGTCTTTGTCCTCAGATTCTTTTTCCTCATCCATAGGTGCCTTCGATGTCTATATATAATGCTTTATTGCAGGGGTGTCAAACATAAGGCCGCGGGCAAAACCCGGCTCACCAAAGGGTCCAATTCAGCCCACGGGATGAATTTCAGAAGTGCAAAAATGACACTGAAAATATTAACAGTCATGGGTGTTCAGAAGCCTCCTGTAGCTCTGTAATATGAGGTAAAATCATGACATAATAACTTATAAATAATGACGACTCCAAATTTTCTCCAGGTCTATTGTGGGAAAAAAAAATTGACTTAATGATTTACATTTACAAATCCTCCCACAATAAAATGTGAATATCCTGAACAAATATGAAAAAAACCTGAAATTTCTCAAGAAAAATAAATGTAATTTAGACAATATTCTGCCTGTTACTAAATGTTTTATCCATTTGTGATCTGTAAATTGTGTTAATAATAAACTGTGACGTAATATTGTTGAAACTGCACTTCTTTTTTAAAAATATATTTCAGGGTGTACACAGTTGTTCAGGTTCTTCATGTTTTCATTAAGTTTGGATTTTAGAAAATTTGCAGTATAATTTATAGGTTATTATGCCTATTATTTTACTGGTCCAGCCCATCTGAGATCACACTGAACTGAATGTGGCCCCTGAACTAAAATGACTGTGACAGCCCTGCCTTATAGGATCAGCTATTTCCATAAATTGACAGAAACTAATGTTTTTCTGCCTCCTTGTTTGATCAGGCATCTCTCTGCAGCTTGTCCCCATCTACTAGTGTTGACAGGAAAGTAAGGGATTTTAAAAAGGTAAACATTCAATCAGCTGAGCCATTCAGAAAATAAAATGTCATCCATTTCAGGGCATTAATTTCCCTCTGCTGTGAAATTTTGTATCTTCCTGCTCAGACGAAGCCTGGGGTCATTCGCCCAAAGACGGCCATTCCAAGACTGACAGTGGAAAGTGAAGAAAAAAATCACGGCAATCCTTTCAGACCGTCTAGCATCAAGCAGACACTACCAGACAACACAAAGGTACGCTACTGACATTTCATAATTCAGCGCAGGAGTCTTAATGTAAAATGTCAGGATTAAATAACAGGGATTTAACAGTGGGAGGCCTGTCCATTTGTCTTTTTCAACTGCATAATGGCACATTATCCAAAGTCTCACTAAAACAGATTACATGCTTATGGCTGTGAAGACAACCATGTCGGCTTGAATTCATAACAATGGCAAAAATAATACCTAAAACTCTCAGGGCCTGATTTGCTAAGATCACAAATAACTGGTGCAAATTTGCTTGCTCGTGGTAAAAAATTTGCATGCTATTGATTTATGTTTCACAGGTAAAGCAAGGCAAGGCAAGGCAGGTTTATTTATATAGCACATTTCATGTACAAGACAATTCAAAGTGCTTTACATAAAACATTAAAAGCAGCACAGCGGAGTGCAGTAGAAAGCATTAAAAAGTAAAAGCATGAAAAAGATAAAAACTTTAAGCACGGGTGATCAACTAAGATTGCCTGCTCAAGACAACAGGTGCAAAGTCTTGGAGATCGCCCTATTTAACCCTTTCATGCATAGTGGTCACTCCAGTGGACAGCTCTTGTCCAGCTCTTCTCTTGTATATTCATGGGTTTGGTTGTTTTCATTCCGTATCAGCCAACACAATGGACGCTTATGCATCATCCCAAACACTGCAGTTCATACCATTACTGTAACTTTGGTGTTCTTGATAAACCTGATCTGCACTAACATGTTTGAGTGTAAATGAATTGCTAGTTGTTATTAGACTGTAATTAACAGTTTTCTTAAACAATTTTTTTTTTTTGCACATTATCTCCATGAAGTGAGTACTAACTAGTATTAGAGTATGTTAAAATGTGAAAAAACATCAGGTTAGCTGCATTAAAATGTTTTTATTTCATAGTTTTCACACAGTATATCACTGTCCAATATTGCGTTTTAAATACATGTTTCTTTGCTTCAGAAATTAAGCGCATGGTGTTCTGCTGAGTGGACATTTTTGTAACTCCATAAGAAATAAGTTCGTTAAAAAAAATTGAAACACTCGGGGAAAAAACATTCTGACTAAGGTTCCCATAATTCATGCATCAAAGGGTTAAATCAGGATTTTGCATGCGCTACTGGTTGTCGTCATGGAGACAGTACGCTGGAAAAACTGCTCTGGGATATGCCAGCACTGATGGCAACAGCGCACCGGAATGATCCAGACGCACAGAAATGTAACGTTGGTGGGAGATTAGTCAGAGAAGGTATTGCATAACCCCTCCTTGTGACTGGCCCCAAATCATCCCCTAGTTCATCTAGATCACAGGTGTCAAACATGCGGCCCGGGGGCCAAATCCGGCCCACCAAAGGGTCCAGTCTGGTCCTTGGGATGAATTTGTGAAATGCAAAAATTACACTAAGATATTAACAATCCTTTTAGTTCAGGTTCCACATTCAGACCAATTCAATCTCAAGTGGGCAGGATTCAATAAAATACTATCATAATAACATATAAATAATGACATCCCCAAATTTTTCTCTTTGTAAATGTAAATATTTTCATGTAATTACACTTAAACAAAGCATAATTTTGCAAAGAAAAAAGTGAATTACCTGAACAAATATGAACAACCTGAAATGTCTTAAGAGAAATAAGTACAATTTTAGCAAGATTCTACCTATAACTAAATGTTTTGTGCATTTGTAGACCCACTGTGAACTGTAAGTTTTAATGTACATGTGTAAATGATCAACTGAGGCATAATATTGTTAAAATTGCACTTATTTTTTTCAGTTTGTTCATGTTTATTCACATCTTTTGAAAGGAGAGTTTGTAAATGTAAACCTTTTCATAATGCAAATTTACTTTTTTCACTCTAAAACATAGAGAAAAAGTTTGGAGTTGACATTATTTATATATTATTATGTTATTATTTTACTGGTTCGGCCCATTTCAGATCAAATTTAGCTCAATGTGGCCCCTGAACTAAAATGAGTTTGACACCCCTGATCTAGAAGTTCTAAAATGACATTGCTGGGTAGGCGATATGTCTCAGTTATTTTTTCTTCTGTCATTCCAAACATGTTGTGATCAGAACAGATTGGTTCTCTGCATTACTGTTGGTTGTGCCTTTGCCTCCTCCTCACCACAACAACTGCAGCCAGTTTTGCGCGAAGCTGTGCCAGTTAAAACCTGCCTTTCAGATGTGTTAAATATAGATGCAAAATCAGCCACCGCAATCAGTTTCAGGTTTGGTAAATCACATTCCATGCGCTAAATAAATATTTGGATCTATTCCTCTCAATAATTTTGCAAGTTCTGGTAGAAACGTCCGTATTGCATATCCATCAAGGTAAACACGCTAAATGGGTTGCATGAGCTATTTTGCCCATTTGAGAGGTGCAACACTCGGTGTGTCCTGTTAGTAGATAAGCTTCAACGTTTTTTTTTGTTTTTTTTTAAGTTTAGTTTATTTCGAATATGCAACAGGAGAAAGTTATCTTACTTAGTCCTTAGAAATAAAACAGGTAATAAGAAATCATGGAAAAAAAGAACAAAAAACTTTTACATACATGACATCACTTGCACATTTGAAAAGGAGTGAGGGGAAATATGACTTATTTAATCATTTTTAATATTTTTTGCATGCACAGTCAAGTTTGTGCATGTTTTTACACACACAAACCTTTAGGAAATCAGGCCCTCAATGTTCAATGCATCTTTGGAAATATTAAATTAAAGATTGAAAGGAAAGAGGAGTGAGCATTTAGCAGACCTGTGTTTGGCTGATATAGAAGGAAAATGCTCACAGAGATAACAGCTAACAAATCTCTTTAATTGCCACTTTGTGTTTTCACTCGCTCTGTATGATTATTGGTGTGACTCAGTTTTGCACAAAGAAGACATTATTAGAAGTTGGATTTATAGCTTTTTGGAGAGTGGACCAGTTCCTTTCAGAGATAATAAGAGGGTAAAATATGGATCTGAATCACTCAAACTTACACCTTTTAAGACTGCCATTATAACAGGCCGCATGGTTTGCTTTGCAATAAAAGTGTCAGCAAATGTCTTTTGCACCTTTGTATTCAGAAAGAACTTAACTTTCAATATCCGGCTATTAATTAATTATCACTATTATAAATAATAAATGCTTAAAACAGTGTCTTTTGGTAAAAACAAAGAAAAACAGACTTGAGTTTTTAGTATATTTATTATCAGAAACAACTGTAAATGTCCATAACAAAACCTTTTGAGATTGTAGAAATAAACTTTCAACTTTTTGGTCTTGAACATTCAGTATCCATATTATGGCTTCATATTTTTTTGTTATTTCCAGGTGTTTTTTAGCCTGTGTGGAAGTCTCTGAAACAGCTCCTTTCTACCTATAATCGAGTGCCACATTGCTGCTGTAAAGTCTTATCTTATTATTATTATTATTATTATTATTATTATTATTATTATATTATAATGTTGGAAAGCTTAGGATCTCAGCTTTCTGATGCTGTTTAAATTTTGTGGAGGAGTTACAGTTATTTGAATGCAGTAAAGTGCAAAATGCAGCACCTGTGAGACTGCCGCTGTTAAAGGGTTAAACATCCGACCAGTATATATTCTACTGAGATATCTGAGTGTGAATTATTGTGAAATACTGATTGTAATTTCATATGTCTTGTACGGACAGGATTTTAATGCCTGAGCAGGCTGAGATATGGGCCCAGTGCTTTCAGAGGTTGCATCAGGTTCTGCTGTTGCTACAGCGATAACGGCCTGAAGCCGAACCCTAACCCAATGTGGAGACAGAGGAACTAGTATGGTTATCTTTTGGCTGAGTTCTTGTATCTGGTGCAGAAGCAGAAAAAGTACTGACATTTTCATTTTCTCTTGCATTGATGGAAACTTTATCGTCACTATCATTGTTGTCATCAGAATACGTCGGTTCTCTTCTCACCTCTGCCACTTTCACTGTCGGACGTTGTGTTTTTAAGTGGTGATAAAAAGCATTTGTCAACTCAGACTTGAATTCAATACTTTCTCTGGCAAAAATTACACTTAGTTTGAGAAAAAAAACTTGGCTCCCACTGTTCACATTAGAGCCATTCAATAGATTTGGTTTGTTTGTGAATGTCACAACTGTAGACAATATATTCACTGTTTAAAATGCAAATAGATGGACACTGAACAACTAGCCAGTGGGAAAAAGAAAAAAAAAATAAAGGAAAAATAACTACAAAAGCCACAATTTGGTATCATCTGACATTCTTTCATCCTATGCACTGAATTACTGGATGTTTCAATGGCTTTTCCTTCCCAGTAGTAAAAATAAAGTGATTTACTGCAGGGAAGAATTATGCTTTTTGTGTATTTTATCTGAAGTCTGTAAATAATATTTACAAGAAAAACTGTCACGGTGCTCAGAACAGTTTATTAAAAATTAGTAGTCGGAGGAAAAATTATAGTATTTCATTGTCAAAGGTAATTAATTAGTGTTGTTCCATCTGCCACTCACTTTTTTCTCACCAGACTCTTTTAATTAGAACCAAATGCTGTGTAAGTTAAAGTGAGAAAAAACCCTAAAAAGTTTGTATTATTCACTAGTGCGTTGACCTGTGGGGAACCATGGGTGGTAGATGTGGTCGTTTTTATGCTGGGGAGAGCTGGCCTTTAGGAAAAGATGTTAGTCCATATTTTATAAGTACTGGCATAAAAATGATGCTAAACTGCAGCAGTCAGCTCTTTACGGATTTTGTGTGATAACCTCTCAGCTGGCATGTCTGTTTCTGTACATGAAATTTGACCCCATGCAGCATTATTATTAATAACGAAAACGAACGAAATGACGAAAACTAAAATTGAAATAACATTTTCGTTAACTGAAATAAATACAAACTCAAATTAAGAGAAAAAAAACTATAACTAACTGAAACTGTATTGTGTGTTTACAAAACTAACTAAAATGTATAAAAAATACGTATAAAATTCCCTTAGTTTTCGTCTTTGTCAATGTTGATATAAGATAGAACGTGAAAATTTTGTCTAAGATCAGCGATATGAGAGAGGTATAGAAGTCGGGAGGCCAACGGTGAAAGTATGGAAAGTTTCAGTTTCGTTTTCACGTAAGTGACATTGTGTATGGACCACACCCCCACCTACATTACCCCCTCCAACCTGCTATAGAGAATTTATATATGGTGCTGTACATATGTTTGTCTATGCTCAGTCAGAGCCACCCTAACCTGACCCCCAAATAAAGTGTCCAGGGTAACCTCACATTTCTTTGAATAGGATGGTGAGGAAGATAAAATACATGAAAAACTGAAACTAATACTAAAACTAAACTAAAACTAAGCATTCAGAAAAAATGACAACTAATACAAACTAGCGACCCTGCTCTAAAACCTAATTAAAAGTAACTGAATTAGAGAAAAAAAAGTCAAAATTAAATAAAACTAAACTATATTTAAAAATCCAAAGCTATTATAACCTCGACACCATGGCAACGTGGCCCTATTGTTTCGCTGTTGCTAGGTAACCCACTTCAATTCTATGATTCTATGATTCTGGGCATAGCAACGTGATTGTAAGGCTATTGTATTCCAGAATTACTAATATCTGCCAAAATATTGGTCTTCCTGACTTGTCGTTTTTGCTAGTCTCTTCCTTAAAACATACCATGCCAAACTGCAGCAGTCAGCTCTGTCCAGATTTTGTGTGATGCCCGAGACACACAGACAAGCAGAGTCCACTTCCCTTTTATGATAAGAATACCTGATTATTTAAGGAAACAGAATTGTTTGCTTCTGGTTAATATGAAACTAACATTTTCTTTCTCTGATTAGACCACAGGGGAACTCTCAGGGCCTTCAGCGCCTACAAAGAAGGCCTAGGAAATTTCAGGATTAAATTATATGAATATTAACTTTAGAAAATGATAATTATTTTAAAATTTCTACTTAATTTCATTTAATACAATCAATTTAATACATTTTTTCTTAAACACATTCTAAAGTTAAACCTACTATCAACTTCACATAAGTAATGAAAAGGTTACTGTCTTGAAAATATGTTATCCAATCAGAATTGTCAGCATCTATTGAGACCCGGTTAGTTGCTTCATTGATTAGTTAGGACTTCATGAGTCTGGGAGAAGGCCAAGCGGTGTGTTTTGGTTTCAGAGTAAGGGGTGAATTGACCCGTCACTGTTTGATTTTGAGTGGGTCGGACAAAAAAAAGATGACGCTAAGCCTTCTAAAAGGCTTTTTCCCACCAGCGCATGCTTAGTGGAGTAGTACCTGGGAGGCACTTCAGCGCTTACGTCAATAGAGAGAGGATTTCTTTTGGAGCTCAAGTCAAAAGATAAACTTTATCGCCCACTTCATGAAGAAAGATGAACAGATGGACTTTGTTTTCATTTAATAAAGTAGGCCTGCGTTAAATGATAGCTGATTATTATTACTCCACTGGGGCATCCAGTATTTTTGTGACTTTCTTTTATTTGGCAGATATTTAATGAAAGAATCATTGCACTGCAATTATTGTGCATGGAGAGTTCTTTGGACTTCTATTACCAGCCTTCCATAACCTTTAGCGTATTGTGCCTTTGAAATGGGATTCTGGATTGATGATGCTCAGGAATTTAGTGGACTCAGTCAGTGTGTTTGTGTCATTTGTAATTCACAGTGATGTCATAGTGCTGTCTATGGTGATTCAATTTATATTCCCAGATGTTGGCCTTGAAGGATGTTTATGCAATTTATATTTGTAGCCTAAATGATCTCCAGTTTTGGTTAAGTTTATGTTGACCCGGTAGCTTGTTGTGGAGAGTTGCTGACATCCTCGTCATTGTTAGTTAGAGGATTACAGCTGTTGAGTGCTTTCAATTCATTGTACTATTGTTTGGTTTGTTTGTTTTTTTTGTCAGTGAAGACAAAGAAGTGTTTTCTGGGCAGTGATTGTCTAGGTGAAGACCCAGCAGTAGTGGTCACGGTTCACTACTGGAGTAGACATGTAAGCTGCATTTCCCTTTAAACATTTACTGTGGCTTTAGAATAGAATAGAATAGAATAGAATAGAATAGAATAGAATAGAATAGAATAGAATAGAATAGGTCTTTACTGTCACAGGAACAATGAAAATCAGTTTTAGCAACAAAAACACATAACAGCATTTTCGCTGGTAAGGTCATGCCCACCCCAATAGTATTATAAATAGGATGGAAACCGGCTGAGCCCCCCTGTCCAAACTGCACGTGGTTGTTAATTTCTACCAAGGCCAGCACACACAGAACATATCCCCTTCCCTCCATAAAAAATATTTTCTTCTCGATCAGCGTGTTTTACTTCGGTCAAATTTGTGGAATTCCACATTAATCCGCAATGGCGGATTTAACTACTAGCCCCCTCAGTGCTGCCCGCCCCCCGCCCCCCCCCATTTGAACATGTAAAATGTTCAAAATATTATAACTGCCCTTGCCAGGATTCAAACCTCAGCCTCCTGCTGTGTGGACCATAGCGGTACTTAATGAGCTATGCGTTCATATGTACTTTGGAACGCAAATTTATGTGTCCCAAGGCTCTCCTGCCTCTTGTATCGGAGGGGGGTCCACTGTGTACATGCCATTTATGATGAGTGTCTATGTGATAAAAGGAGTTTAATCTAAACTAAAGTCTAATCATGAAGAGACAAATGTCTATTCAAGTAGCATTTAGGTCTGCATGCTGGAAAACAAACGGGCAGCCACAGAAAGTATGTAATATATTATTATACAGTGGGGATTATAGAACTGCAAGGACTGAATATTAAACATCTTTGAGTCGCTGTGAAACACAACCAGTGATTGAGTGAATTACACATAGGCCTATACCTCTACTGCATCCTGTTGTTTCTAATTTAAAATGATTTGGAATGCAATGGAATGCAATACCATAACTGAGGCCAACCCTATTAAAGCCAAGTCTTTGCTTTAGTTCCCAAAGTGGTCTCATTAGTGAGGTTAAATCACATTTATTTTATTGGTTTTATGTGATTTGAAGCATTTATAAAGTTAATTTTGCTTGGCTTCACCACCTTGAACCCCCCTAGGGCTCCAACCCTGGACTATACCATCCATCCATCCAATCCCTCCATCCCTCCATCCATCCATCCCTCCATCCATCCATCCCTCCATCCCTCCATCCATCCGACCAACCGACCGACCCAAAAATCCATGGCACAATCAAAGATTTTTGCCCGCATTTTTCTGGAGGGCCTGAGTAACACTTAAATTACATTTTATTGAGATTTTAAAAAATAACTTTAAACTGTGAAAGGCTGATTAAACCTTGAGTTACAGTATTTCATTACAGACTGAGAATAATTTTCTGCTACATAACATTCAGCCCTTACCTCCACATGGGAACATAGACATTATATAACAATGAACCAGTATAACCTATACTGCAAGTATAACAGTCTGAATGCAACTCTTTTTCTGTCTATTATGGTTTGGTATAACACCAACTGAATTAGTCAAGCAATAGCAGTAATAATCTAGCATAGTACATCCTGTGCGATAGAATAATCAGAACAGACAATCAAGGACTGAGGCACGGTGTTACTATTCATGGCGTGACTAAGAGTTAAAATTTCAAATCAGTTTCATTTTAACTTCTTTACTTAGTATTTCTGTTTCTCCACGCACTCTCAATGTTGCTTTTATTTCAAATAAAATTCCTATTTAAAGGTATGTTGGGGTTAGAGAAAAACTGCCCTGCTCACATATTTCCACTGCACATTTTGAACCTTTCATATATTTCTTTGTTTGTGTGATTTATGTTTGTCTGTGTGTGTGTGTGTGTGTGTGTGTGAACACGACATTCAAAAAAAAACAACCTTCACAATAATTGCAGCAGCAAAGCCTTTTGTGGATGTTCAGGCCTTTTTTTTATGTTTACTGGAAAAGGTCCAAACATGGGTCGATTTTTGATCACATCCCTCGTTTGCCAGCCCGGAAAAGTTCTCTGTTAAAGAAAAAGGCTGGTTAGGTCCTAACCCATATTTAAAAGTCTTCCTGTGAAGTGGAAGAAACTGGAGGGTTTTTTCTTGCTCAGTTTAGTTTATTTAACAGGAAAAACAGAGAGAAAAGATGTGCAGCCCTTGGGAAGGTGAGGACAAACACAAAACATCCAGACATCCAAAGTGGTAGTAATTTGGGACATCTGACCATACAGTGCCTCCCACTCCCAACCCCTACATAAAATACTAGCACAAAAAAAAAAAAAAAACACAATTAAATCTGGTCTACAAACATGTACCAGACTACACCGTCAGCATACCTTAAACTGCAGGGTGATAGGGTCAGAAAATACTTTGTCCATCTACCATTAGCAACACTCGTAACCCAAAATTAATTTGAGAATCTAGGTGTTTTCAGATGTGAGTCTATGACTTAAAGGAGTGATATTTTACTTTAAAAAAAAAAAAAAAAAAAAAAATGGAATAATGCATTTTAAAACATTTCCCTGTGGCCTACATAAACTGTAAATGCTCTGCTTGGGTCTGAATTCTTCATTAATTCAACTCCACAGGTCCATCTTCAACCCTATTTCTGAGTAATGACACCAGAAAGGTAGTTTTGAGCGCTGGCCCTTTAAATGCACACTTCAAGCCCCACTCCTTCCAGGTTGTTGGCTGTGCTGCTCTGTCCTGTTCAACCAACAACTGAACATTTTAGGTAATCTGCTCGAAGTTTGGACATATTTTCAGTATGGACTACAACCGCTGCTGCTGACAAACAGTTATGTCGTACTCAGAGAAATGCTTGTCAGAAGTCTTAACCTTATATGTGCAAATGTAGTGATGTAACTAGTTATCGACATAACAAATTAAGCAAGAATTTAAATGGGTTGTAGAAATTCACTTGATTTTTGCCAAAATAAAATATAAGGATAGCTTTGCAGCACCTGGAGGGTTCAAATTCAACCTTTATGAACTATTAGGGTTTCCAAATACACAAACAAATGTACCAAAGACTAATAGAAGTGGGTTTAACAAAATATGACCCCTTTAATGGCGTCATAGGAGAAGGCAGATTGTCTAAAGGCAGAGCTTCTTTAAAGGACTCACAATCCCACTGAGCTGTTGACCCTGACATGCTGGTCATTCATTGCATGTATATATGCATATTCTCATTACTGAACATTATATGACGACATATATGACCTAGAGTGACTGAATTTTCTCTCCATTTAATATTTCTTCAGTGATTCATCACCATTTTTTAAATTGTTACCCCCTGCATTTTCCATTTTTCAGTGACAAGCAGGTACTTGCCTGTATTTTTTTGACCATGTACATTTTCATAAAAGCTCAGAGTAAAGTTGAGGGTTATATAAAAAAAGAAAACTGAAGAGAAGGTGCCTTTTTCAGCAAAGTAAATCAATAACTGAATGTGAAAACAAGCACCTGCAACCTCTGCATGGGTTTAATTGGTGAATCAGTGTCATAGAAGATGACTGTTTCCATGTTCACTGTGTTCAAATGGGTCAAACAATTTTACCTTTATTATTTAACTGTAATAATAGGATTAGTGGTTCAAAAGTTATTAAACATTTTAGGTCAGTAGATGCTTTTGGTTGCCAGTGGCTGTTTGGGTCTTTGAGGGTTAATATGAGATAGTACTCCCTCTATTAAACATGTACTCAACAGTGTTTTGACCCATTTAGAACTGTGACTGTTTTAAATGAACCGAGTGTTCAGACATAATGTGTGAAGAGGGTTGTTTATTAGCTTTCAAGTGGATTTTAATCAACATTATTTTAATGATTTCTTTATTTTGGGTCAGTGCGACTTTTCATTACCACAAAATGACATATTACGAACACGTTCTGAATGTGTTATTAGTTAAATATTAAATTAAGTATAAGACAGCTTGAGTCCCCTCATGAGTCAATAGGTCTCCTCATTAGCTGCTCTTAACCGTGTCACAGCATGGTCCAATTTTCACACCGGTGAAACCAAATAGAGAATAGTAGATAAATATGTGGTAATTCATTAGCCAAAGACCTTATCAAAATGAGCTTTGAGAGATGACAAAATATTCACATTTAAATTGCAGAAAAACCAAGGAGAGAGTAAGAGTAATAGTTTTTGCAATTATGAATGCATATTGTACACCTTCTGCTTTTGGCACTGTATTAGCTCAGTGCATTTATTATTTAATATTTTCATAACAAACCCATTGTTTCCTTCAGCACTGTGATGGACAGTTACATTAATAATATTAGAAAAAAAATAGAAATTCCCTGGTGAGCAGTGGTAGCAGACAGAAAAAACGGGTTTTTTTGTTTGTTTTCATTAGAACAGTGTTTTTGCACTACAGCATTTATATGCTGCTGTTTTTCAATCATGCATCACTGTTTTAATATCAGCCCCCCAGTGTCTGGCATTACTAAACTGTGTCAAGTTGCGCTCCCTAATGATAAAAGTACACAAGGGGAATCCAGATAAAAAGTGTGGGCATTTATACCTAAAACCTCCTTTGCTTATGTTTAAACATTTTAGACAACAGCATTTGTTAGTGTCTGATCAAAAAACCCCGTGAGACCTCATTTTGGGAAAACTTGCAATACAGTCCAATTTGAGAGAAGTTGTTTTTTGATCCTGTTTGAATTCTGAATCATTTATATACATACATATACATATGTTTGACAATTTAAAAGATAATTTTACAAGCCAAGGAAGTTACAATTTGTGGTAAAACTGTTGAGTATCAGAGTTAAAATACTTGTTATAATGTAAATTAATAGTATATTGCTGCCATTTCAGCATCACAACTCCAGTCTTCTAACCCATAAAAACCCAAACATCCATCACCGACCAAAAGCATCTACTGATCAAAACTGTTTAACACCTGTTGATCCACTAATCCTATCAATACATATAAATAATTGGTGTAAAATACAGTTTGTCATCTTTTCATGGTCATCAGATATGACCCATTTGGACGTTCAGAGGCTCCGCAGTGGACATGGAAACACCGTCATCTTCTACAACATTGATTCACCAGTAAAACCCATGGAGTTGGATCAGTGATAGTGGATGGACACACTGGGTTTATGTCCAGTTAATGATATATTTTACTGAAAAAGTCCCTTTTTCTTCAGTTTTCTCTGTTTCTGATATAATAACCCTCACCTTTAATACCCGATAATACCTGATTTATACTGATAAAATGCAAAATACAGAGGATAATATTATAATAAATGGTGATTAACCACCTAAGAAAGGTTAGATGTAGAGAAAATTTCATTAGGGAACTGACATAAAAGTAGCACTGGCTCTTTGTGGGTTAATCAAGAGCTGTATCAAGTGTTGCTGTTCTATTATTTTTTATTTAATTTTTTTTTTTTATCACTGTCACTTACCTTGACTCTGAACATTGTTACTTACAGTTCTCATGCTCATTACTCCCTCTAGTGGTCGAATACATTCACTTTGACTTGTGGCTGTGAATAAATTCCCCCCTTATCTCTGCAATTCTACAGATTTTTTCAAAATAACATCAGAACTCTTTATGCTAAACACATGAATAACACTTAGAGTTTTAATGAAATTCTAGTTAATTTTTGATTGTTTTAAATTAGAAAAATTACAAGTACCTCCTATGGATATTTAAGACTGAGACGAAGCTTCTAATTCGAGTGATAAATGTTGTGGTCGACATGAATATTCTGTTCAAATGAAATTATTTCCTGTTAAAGATATTTCAGACATGTCAAGGGCGAGCAAATGCAGGCTTTTAACAATGTTCCAGTGCAAAGAGGTTTTTAGCATGTCAGTGTTCTTGACATATTTGACACTAAACACTGTTTTCCCACTGAAAGGCACCCATAACAGGAACACACACAAAGACAGCAGTTTTAACTCAACCTGCATTTGCAGTTTATTCCGAAGCTGTCATGATACATTAGTATGCTTGGTGTTTTGTCCTTGAATGTAGAGATAATAACACACTACTAAAGAGTTGAGGAAGCATTAATGAAATGCTTACAGTCTCACAGCCCTTAACACAGAGGATAAAAAGGCTTTACCCAAACAGTCAGATGATAATGGGCTGGTAATTGGAATGAAAGTAGATTAAACCCTTGAAATGAAACAAATGATTTATGCATTTAACCCATAAAGACCCAGCACTACTTTTATGTTAGTTCCCAAACGAAATTTTCTCTACACAGTAAATTTACCAGTGTAAAAAATGCAGTGTCAAAGTATTTTAATTCTTTCGGAGTTATTCCAACAATGGACAGAGTAAAATTTAACAAGAAAACTTCTGATGTTGGTGAAAATAATTGGAGTTGACAGAGGTTTTACACTGTCAGTGTCATATGTTCAGTGTTAAAGTAAATGGACTCTCTCAAAGTTAAGGTACCTTTCAGTGTTAAAAAATGACTCTGACAAGCCCTGCCCACCAGTTGGACTCTGGCATTGCCATCTTCCTCGCATCGAAAAACTGTGTTTGTAAGTTTGTGTAAATAAACTCTTGCTTTTGTTATTTCATCCAAGCAGAATCTGTGTGCAAGAATAAAGTTAGGTCGTCGTTGTCAATGTCAGGTACGTGTTTTCAAATACTGAATTTCAAATGATATCGGGTCAGGTGATATCGGGTCGGCAGCTTTCATTTTACATGTCATTTTATGTTTACTTTTAATTGCAGTATTTCATTTTTACTTGTAATAAATTGGGAACAGAAATAATTGTATCTTTTTTTGGCCCCTGCAGACTATAGTCCATCATATGTAACACTGGTAGAAGGCAGTTAAAAATCAACACTCTTTGGAGTAATTTATTTATCAACATGTAGTGTTAAGTAGGTTTAACACTTGAAAAGTTATTTCTTAACACTTAACTCTTCAGTGTTGAATGTGAATAACACTATGGGTGTTACTTCTCACATAGTGTAAAACTTGATTGACACTAATTAGTGTAGTGTAGTGTAAAATATTAACTCTTACTAGAGTAAAGTTGACACTGGAAATGTAACTCTATGTTCAGTATAAATTTTACACTTTGTAGATAGGGACCATATGTTCACTGAGGTAGTGTTAAAATTAACTCTTTAAGTGTTATATAAACACTGGTGATTTTACTGTGTACATCTAACTTTTCTTAAATGATTTATTACCATTTATTTATAATATCTATTTTGTATTTTATCAGTGTAAATCAGGTATTTTCCTGTATTTAATTTACTGATCATGAAGACGTTCAAAAAGACTCATATTAAAGTTGAGGGTTATTATATCTAAAACAGAGAAAACCGCAGAAAAAGTGACATTTTCAGTAAAATATATCAATAACTGAACATAAAACAAGTGTCTCCATCCACTGTCATTGATCAAACTTCATGGGTTTTACTGGTGAATCAATGTTGTAGAAGATGACGGTGTTTCCACATTCAAATTCCAACAAAACTGTCTCTATGGTATTTTCAAAGTGCCCAAAAGTGAGGTCAAGTTTAAATATATAAAAATATAAATTAAATAATCACTAAAAGAAGAGGAGATTCAGCTTGTACATAAATTTAAATACCTTGGTGTCACCTTTGACTCAAATTCAACTTCTAAAAACCATCTTAAAAAAATATGTAAGACTGTAAATTTTAATCTTATCAACTTCAGACAAAACAGATCGTTACTGTCAGACAAGGTTGCAAAAGTGTTTTTCCATTGCATGATCTTTTCTCACATCACCAACTGGTCATGGCTGTTGACTACGCTAAAACCAATAGAATCTCTTTTCAAAAAATCGGCAGAAGTATTGAATAGGAAATCTTTTTCCTTCTATCATTGCCCTAAAAATACAATATTCTAAGTTTTGAAAATTTTAAGACATTTCAATTTGCTTGCTCTGTCTATAAGATCTTGCATGGACTTACTCCACCACCTCTGAGGGAGTTCATTATGTTCGAATCCAGCACCAGTGGGAGAGGAACCAGAGCTTCCTCCAGAGTTGACAGTGTAGTACCATTTAGACACACAGCCTTCAGTAAACAGGTGTTAATAGTCAAAGATACGGAAGTTTGGAATGAGATTCAGCTCCAATAAGAGAATGAACCACATTTAACACTATTAAAGACAATCTTTCAAAGTGCCAAAAAAAGAGAAAGTCTGCACTCATTTTACGCTTCTCTGTGCCTTCTCAGTGTTTTTTTGTTACTGTCATTAGAGTGTGCCAATTGTCCAGTTCTTTTATTGTGTTATTTTTTTTGTATTTTTTTTTTTGTATTTGTAAATTTTGCCATTATAATGTTATTTCTTCTGACCTGCCAGGAACTGAGGATGAAAAGTACGGTTTGGCATATTTACATTTACATGTATATTAATATGCACTGTCCCTTTAAAGACATAGATTAAAAAAAAACAAAAAAAAAACACTATGGAGCCTCTGAACGTCCAAATGGGTCATATCTGATGACCATGAAAAGATGACAAACTGTATTTTACACCAATTATTTACATGCATTGATAGGTCAGGTGTTAAACAGTTTAGATCAGTAGATGCTTTCAGTCGGAGATGGATGTTTGGGTCTGTATGGGTTAAAAAAAAGACTCCTCAACTTTAGAAAACAGAGAAAGCAATTAAAAATATTAATGTCTCTAAGGCAAATATATCAAACAGAATCCCTTGTATAACAGCAGGATCATTTTTCTCCAAACCACAGTTAAGAAAAGGTGTAAACATGCTGTTTTAAGACGTTATTTCTGTGAGTTGACTTATTTGCACAGTTGTGATGACATTATTGCCTCATTCATGTGTCAATTTTCCTGCCACTATTCCTGCACAGGAATATTCTTAATCCCACCTATGAATCATTGATTTGTTTGTTATTTTGCCAACTCCGAAAATACCCACGAGCATCAAAATTAAGGATTAAAAACCTGAGAAGACAGGCTCGTTTTCAATCATTTGAGATGGAAGGCATTAATGAGGTGTGAGATAAAGTTAATGTATTGAATTAAAACTTCTCAATCAAAGAAACAGAGATTCAACTGAGAGAACATTAATGTACTTACTGGTGTATAAAATGCTAATGAAATGAAAATTAGCTGTGATTGTGTGTCTGAAAAGCTGGATTTGTCGTGCTGCTGATCAGTGAGGAGTGGGTAACAATGGGCACGACAAAGGTGATCCGGCCTCAATACTTTTACTGGAGAACTGACAGCAGGCAAGTGAATAGAATACAGATCGTCGGAACACAGACACTCTAACACTCTGCTTGGTTACTGATGATTATAAATAGGTTCTCTAGTTGTGGCACAAAACGGGAGACAATCTGTCCATGATGTTGAACCACAAGACACCTAGATATCACACTAACACTAAAAAGGAAATTACCTCCCATTAAAGAAAAGAACCCATCAATCAAAGAACAGCCAATGGTAAGAGGACATGAACGCGCATATCCAATACGAGTGAGCGAATGCAAATCTTTAAGGACACAATCCCATGTTTCACATCTTCAAAAGAATGTGTCACAAGGCTGTACTGCCCATCGCAATGCTATTTCTCATCAGATAGAAATTAAAGGAGCTTGAATACATTTTAAGTTTCTCATTAACTAAAAATAAAATTACAAACACTACATTTCCCTCTATTGCAGGGATGTCAAACATGCGGCCCGGGGGCCAGAACCGGCCCACCAAAGGGTCCAATCCGGCCCCTGGGATGGATTTGTGAAATAAATTACACTGAAGATATGAACAATCAATCATTTTAGTTTAGGGGACCATATAAAGCCCTACTTTTGTCTCAAGTGGGCCGGATTAGTCATATATTACCATAATTACCTACTAATAATAACTCTAAATTTTACCTCTAGTGTAAAAGTATAATATTGGAGGAATAATATTGATAAAATTTCACCTATTTTTCTCCAGAATTTTTAGTTTGTTATTGTTTTATACATTTTTTTTTTAAAGAATAAGTTGTAGATGCACACATTTTCATCACATAATTTTACTTTTTTAACTGTTATTATTTTATTGGTCTGGCCCATGTGAGATTATATTAAACTATATGTGGCCCCTGAACTGAAATGAGTTCATGAGACACCCCTGCTATATTGCTTAGTTTCCGGTGCAGTTGTAAAGCTTAGTTTTCCTTTATCACACTAACATTTTATTTATATGCCCTAGGCCATTTATGCTAATTCCAGCACTTATAAACATGAGAGTATCTATATTCCTTTCATTTTTATTCATGAATTCACGGTTTCAGTTGTTCAGTGAAATGCTTTGACCCATGGGTGTCATTAGACCTTAGCATTCAGAGCTTAAGAGTAAATACAGCTCTGGAAAAAATTAAGAGACCACAGCAATTTCCTCTGAAATCAGCATGTCTGCATGTGTGACAGCCATTCCATTCCTGTGTCTGTTCAATTCTAACACAAGCACACCATATTCTACTTAATAAACACCAGATCCATGTCTTATGTAAG